>NW_019385879.1:0-56055 GCF_000671375.1 Centruroides sculpturatus | reverse complement strand
GAACTGTGGAACAGATATATATATTTATTTATTTATATATACCATTTGCTATGGCGCAGCTTGGCCTGTAAGGCCCTTGCGCCAATAAACTCTAACAAACCAACCAACCTGTGCATTATCATTGGCCACCATGCTGAATTGAAAGCTCCTGAGATATCTAGGCTTAGTCCCAATACATATGGATGCATGGTTAAAAGTTCTTTAATTTTATTAGTGACCGAGAGGATTGCATCAGTAGTATCAGTTCCGATCCGAAAACCGTATTGTTTTTTATTAAAAAGTTTGCATATGAAGATACCAATTTAGTCTATTTAGGATCAACCTTTCCAGAACCTTTTCCATTATTGGCAACAATGAGATGTTTCTATAATCATCGGGTGACTTATTAGTATTATTTTTATTTTTTGGGATAAGTACCACTCTTGCTTTTTTCCATGCCTTAGGAAAAAATTGATATTTGAGACAGCAATTGTAAATTGTTTGCAGAATATCAGGACGATTTCTCCAGATTTTTATAATTATATCTGCCGAGATACCATCGAGGCCTGGGGCTTTCCTTGCCGCCAGTCTTCTGATTGCTTCATCAATCTCAGTGAAGGTAAAAGGTGGAGGACTAGTACCTGGTATGTATTCTTTTATGTTTGCCCTTATTCTCCTCTGTGTCATATTGTCCTGTAAGGGGTCATCCCCAGGGCATAGTGTTTCCATTAATAGTTCAATTGTTTCTTGTTTGTTTTTTGCTTTTCCATTCTTTCCTATGAGTCCTTCAAGGCAATGTGGGTTCTTAAGTTTATTAGCACAACACTTATAGATGAATCCCCACAGATCAGTGGAGGCAGAAGAGCAGAATTCCCTCCATGAGTTGATTTTAGCTTCTTTTATTGCCTTTGTATTTTGTTTGGTATTCCAGATATGTCTTTCTTAACCTATCTCTTTCAGCTTCCCTGCTTTTCTGGTATTTTTTCCTGTTGTGTTTATTGATTGTCCTCATATTCGCTAGTTCATCACTCCACCAAGGATTTTCTTTTTTGCTTGGTTTACTTATTTCAAAACTTTCGTCACATATTTTATTAATTTGTTTAATCTGTCTGTCAACAGTTAACATTGCAAAATTCCTATCACAAGGCGTTTGCCTTAAATCCAATTTATTATCCAGCATTGAAATGAAATAATCCCAATTGGCTCTTCTGGTATTATAAATTTTCGTACCATTAAAAGCAATATTGCCTGTTGTGCTTTCTATAAGGATTTCTATAGAGTTATGATCTGATAGTGTATATTGTATTACTTTCCAATCCTTAATAATGCCCAATAGACCTGTTGTAGTGCACATAATGTCTACCCATGAACACCCATTTGGGCCCTCAAAAGTGGGTGGTGAGTTGGGATCATTTATTACAATCATGTTATTACTTGTCAGGAATTCCTCCAATGCTTTGCCTCTATTGTCCAATTCACTGCCCCCAAGTAGGCGAGTGAGCATTGAAGTCCCCAGCAAAAATTATTTGACTGTCTTTGAAGTAGTCTTTGATGTCCTGTAGGACTTTTATTTCATTATAAATGTCTTTGTTGCCAGAGGAGTAAACACTTACTATTATTAAGCTGTGAACACCAAATTGTGTTTCCAAACAGACTATATTTTCTGTTGTGAACTGCCCATGATGAAACACTGCTATCCTATTATTTGGTATGACAATGGCTGCCCATGGAGTGTTCATTTGGTCTTGTAAAACAAGATGTCTATGCGGAATGCATGCCACTTTTCCATTAATACAGTACGGTTCTTGGATGATTGCCATGTCATATTCGTCGATGTCTACACAGAGTGTTGAGATTGCACTGATTGACTTTTGGAGGTTGAGTTGCAGTATTTTTAAACTATTAATTGTAGTTCCCATAGTCGGTTCGAGATGTTATTAAGTTTCTTATTCTTTTATATGATGGGCAGCATCTTTCAAAGGCATTGTGTTCACTATTTTTTTCCTTTTGTTGTGTACAGTTATTGCATTTTGGTTTGTTATTTCTGTAGGGACAATCCTTGAATCTATGCTGGCCAGTGCATTGGCTGCATACTTCCTGTTGGTCCTTGCAAGTCTTACTGGTATGGCCGAATTTACAGCATCTGTAACATTGTACTATAGAATAGTACTCTTCGGCTTGACATCTTACCCATTCAATATTTAGTTTCTTATTTATATTGACTATATTCAGTATTTCTGGTGTAACTTCTGCTATCCAGTTGTTTTTATCTTTCCTCTTTCCTCCAAATGCAAATCTAAGATTAAATTTTTCTATGAATTTATCTTTATCAAGATTAGTGTGTATCATTTCATTTTGGTCAAAAATGCAATTAATTATATCTTCCCTCACCAGGTGTTTTGGCACCATTTTTATTAATATCTTTGGCTTTCTTTTTTCAGGGATTATGGTTTTAAGATTTGCGGCTTTATCTTTAATTTCGTTTTCAATTATCTGTATTTTTTCCTGTTTTGAGACATCTATGGCGATCCCTCCTTTTTCTATTTTTCGGAAACCCTTTATTTCCACCTTGAGATGTAAAGGGTTGATTTTATCCTTAATAGTGTTTTTTGTATCTTTTGATCCAACATCTCCATTCTTTGGGTACACTAATAAGGTGCTATATTTATTGGTTCCTTTTGGATTTGTCAGTTTAGTTCTCTGTTTTACTATTTCACTATAAGAAAGTTTATGGTCGGCAATACCACCTTTATGCCCATTACAGTTAAGTGCTTCTTTCATGTCTAACATCTCTTCTTCCAGTCTTTTGGTAGCATTGAGTGTTTTGACAATATCGTCCTTAATATGAATATTTTCCATCTGTGCCTGTATTTTGGCCAGCCTACTATCAACCATGTCTACACATGTGGTTGTGTTACCATTATGGATTGTTTTAAGTGTCTCCCCAATTTTTGATACCTCTTCCTTGAGATTCTTCGTTGTGGCAATAATTTCCTTTATGTCTTCTTGTGTAGCTACGTTATCAAGTTGCTGTTGTAGATCCATTATCTTTTGGCTTGCTGTCTTCGGTTGACATGTTGATCAACCAACACTAATTAAAAGACCAAACTAACCAACAATCAGTACCCTGTAGTGTATGTGTTTAGCCTAAACCCTCCGCTGAAGAGAATCGTGTAACAGAGGAAACGTTAGTTTCAACAACACTGCACTGTCAGGTTGTCACCCAGCAATGCAGTGTGAAAAGATAGATAAAACTAATTAAAATACTTAAAATTAACTTAAGTACTACTTAAATGTAACACAAAAAACCAAGAAGGAAATCTTCACAACAATCCACAATAGTTCTAATACTAAATATCATAAATGACGTCATCCAAAACTCGATGTCCGTTAGAAACGACCATTAAAGCTGTTATGAAACAAGAGTTCATTATTTGTTGCCATGGAAACCACCTGTTCTGTTCAGTGGTAGAAGTTGAAATGTTTTAAAATCGCTGCTGTTTAAAAACTATTCGATGGATTGGTCTCAAAGTTGTTCAGGATGTAGCAAAACACACCCTTTGTAAAGTACTATATTTATTTTTCCGACTTTCCAACGATTATCGACACTACTGTGTGCCGGAAATAGCCGTTCCCTAACGGGTACTTTACGCGGATTCGCGTTAGTGTGCCAGGCCTGGACTTTAAGCGTGCACCGAATTAAATAATGACAAAGTTTGTCAATAACAAAAATCAAATATTTAATTAAACTTCTATTAAAAAACTCTATACAGTATTTAGTAAAAATCAAACAATAATTTATTCAATGAAACTCATCAACAAGCATCAATCCGACAAACTCAAATCAATCTATTTCTAACTTAATTCTATTCCCCTTTGGAATTCGACAAAAATCAAAGAATTAACTTATAAACAATAATTCTTATAAATTAAAGATCCTAATCGTCACCTCAATATAATAGGAACCTATTTCCTCAACTCTCAAGACTTTCTATAATCGTCGATCCACAAATCGAATAACTTCAAAATCCTATCGGACACCTCTCTCGTTCACTGCTACGGAGCTCACCAAAGCTCGTTGCTATCAGGAATTCACCTCGTTCGTTTTCACTTGAGTTAGAGGCTTTATAGTGTGAGGTGACGTCACAATTCTGAATGAGCTCACTCTCCTCATTTACATACTTATCTGTAACATTAAATTTTTCTTGTTTATCTGGCAGATCATTTTCCGACAATACTTCGCTAACCTTTCACATTATTCTTTAACAATTATCGGGATGCTTTATTCTTTTAAGGTTTAGCGATTCCTAACTGGGTTGTGGGGTCTCCCCCCCCCTTTTCGTCGGTGCGGACTTACTTTTTTCCGGTTGGGAAGCGCAAGTGTGCGCGAGTTTTTCTACGGCGCTTTTCTTTCGTCGGTGAGTTGGTTTTTCTTCTATTTTTAAGTTACTAAGGTGAATGGTGAGGAAACCTTCGTCTTAACTAAACATAAGCCCCAAACAAAATATAATGAAAGCAAAATAAAAGTAAAATAAAAATAAAGCTCAGACTTGGTTCCTTACACCTTTAGCTGATCGTACTAAAAGAAAATTGAAGTTCCGTTCCGGAAGCCCGATGCGGGCCGAAGAAGGTCAAACACAAATGTCCGAAAAACAAGATAACCAGTGGGCTAATCAAGCAGAAATTTGGCAATTATACTCACTGTAGGATAACTTGTCTTGAGTCGTCTTCCCTTCCGGTTTATCGGACCCGGTTCCTCCGGAAAATCGGTCTGAAGATCGTAAGTTTTCAAACTTAGTTTTCTTAAAAAATCTTTGGCCCACCGAGCCAAATGTAGTGTCTGTTGATTCACACTGAGACAAAGAAACCAGCTGTGCACAAAAAAACAGACAAAAAACTATTAATCCACCTGAAAACTCAGTTTAACCGAGAGCACGATTTGACACAACTTTCCACTATCAGGAACAGTCCACTATAGTAGATAGGAACATTTTTTTTTTTCATTTTGTCGGAACATTGTCTTTCGGACTCGGACTGTTCCCTTTTGCTAAATCTCTACACCGCATAGCTTCGTAGAGATGTTGGATACATTTAATCGAAAATAAAACTTATACATTTAAAATTCATTGCGCGACAATCAACTCTGTGTTTGTGGAGTGTATTATATACATGTAAGACACTTGTTCCTAGAGCTAGATACATAATTTATTGGTTATTACAGTTTACCTTCAGGTTGTAGTACATATTTACTATTCTTTGCATTATATTATAAAGTCTCTCGTTTATGATCTTGTTTGGTGGGGTAGGCCAGGTAAGGCCCTCATGGCAGCATTCTTGTCGTAGTTCGTGTCTAATGTTCTCCAGTCTGATGCAGTTGTACAGAAGATGCATCGGGTCTTCCAGGACGTCGCAGTTCGGCGAGGCGGCGTGTCCGTACTTGTGGAGATACCCGTTGAAGTTACCATGTTGACTTAAGAAGGTTGATGTGCGTTGGTCCAGTAACAGGTGGGTGCACCTCATCTGTTGGTTGACATCCGGTAGGAAGGCAAATAGTCCTCTTCCCTTCACAGACGTCTCCCAGGCCCGCTGCCAGACGGCACGGTGGTAGGCCTTACAGCGTTGTTTTAAACTGTTTCTTGCAATAAGATTGTAACTGTTTGTCGTGGCCTGACCGCTCGCTTCTTTGGCGATCTTGTCGGCAGTTTTATTGCTGGGGTGGCCGGCGTGGGCCTTTACCCAGCAGAAGGAATATCGATTGTTTTTTGAGTTATTGAGCAAAGTGTTCCAGATGGCTTGCACCAGTGGACTCTTATTGTTTACGTCCTTGATGGCTTCAATGGCAGATCTGCTGTCTGTGCAGATGTCGATGTCTGTTTGGTGGAAATGGCTGTTTGCCCATTTTAGGGCCTTCCAGATGGCGAACAACTTTGCTTGGTAGTTGTTGCATACCGTCTTTAGTTTTTAGGTTTGACTGTAAATGTGGCGATTTCCGTTGTAGTACGCCAGCGCCGCCCCCATGCCGGAGGGGCTGCTGGATCCATCTGTGTATATACGGCTGCTCTTGTTGGTTGAATATATCCTTTCGTTGATAGTTGGTATGTCCCTGTTGGTCAAGCAGTGGGCCGCCGCGACCTTGGGCTCCAGAACCGCATTACCCATTGCTAGGTATGCTGGTATCTTGTTTTCGGTCCTTAGTAGGTGTAGGTCCATGTTTAGGTTGACTTCCTGGTCTAGTGGTAGAACGCCCGCCAGGACATGGAGGGCGTCATTTGAAATGGTCCTGTACGCTCTGGTCACTCTTAAAAGAATTTTCCTCTGTATGGTGTGTACTTTTCTCTTAATATGGGTATGGGTTGATTTTTCTCCCCATGCACTCGCCCCATAGGTTACCATTGGAACAATGGCACCTTGGTATATAGTCTTTAGTGCGGGGCCTGACAGGCCCCAGTCCCTTCTTGCCACTTTGGTGAACCAGGCGAAGAGGTTACTAGTCTTCTCAACAAGGTTGACTAAGTGGGGTAGCCAACTCAAGTTATCGTCGATTGTAACACCGAGGTACACAAACGACAGGGTGATATTAATTTGGGCACCGTTCAGGTGGAACTTTGGATGCCGTTTAGCAACGTTGTGTTTCGTAATGACGATGGCATTAGTCTTGTTGGGGTTGAAATCTAGCCTGTTGGACTGACCCCAGTTATAGATCTTCTGGAGGGTACGGTTGACTTCTTTCTCCAACTTGGCTCTGCTGTCGGCAGAGATGATTATTAATACGTCGTCGGCGTATGCCGTAGTATGTATATCCTTTAGAAATCCTTGACATCGGAGATCATCTAAGAGAATGCTCCAGAGGAGCGGGCCTGAGCAAGACCCTTGCGGGCAATCCACGGTAACGGGTTTTTGGATGGTGTCCGCTCCATAGGTAATGGAGGTGGATCTGTTGGTGAAATAGTCACACAGCACCATATAGATATTGTTTGGGCACTCTCTTTCCTCCAGTCTTGTTAGTAGGAGTGGCCACCATGCGTTATCAAAGGCGCCTTGGATGTCCAGCCCGATGGTGGTCGTCCAGGCGGCTGTTGTTTTCTGGGTTTTTAGACAGTTAGCCACCCGATGGATGGCGTCTTCGGCACTGAGGCCCTCTCTAAAGCCGTACTGCGTGTTGTGCAGCGGCTTGGCCTTATTTAGCCACTCCGTGAGCCTATTTGTTATAAGACAGTCCAGGAGCTTGCCTAGGGTTGGGATTAGGCAGATAGGCCTGTAGCTTTTGGTATGGGTTGATGTCTTTTCCTTTACCCTTGTATATAGGGACCACCTTGGCTCTCTTCCAGTAGCTTGGGAAGATGCCGAACTTTAGGCAGCAGTTACATAGGGCTTGAAAGATCCCAGGAATCTTTTCATTCAATTTCTCTATTAACTCGACGGTTATACCGTCGTGGCCAGGGGCTTTGCCTTTCTTGAACTTGGCTATCGCCCAGTTTATCTCATTTTGGGAGAAGGCGGGTGAGTCAGTGCCCGTAGAGTAGTGCCAAAGATTCCTTCGTATTTCTGCCTGGTAGAGGTTGTCCTCGTTGTTGTTGTCATCTTTGAAAAACTCGTTGATTAAGAGCTTTAAACTTCCTGTGGCACTCAGAGCCCGTTCTCCCGCTTTGTTCTTTAGATCAGTAAGCTGGAACTTTCTCTTTAGTTTGTTTGTGCCGATTTTGTACAGCACATTCCATGGATCGGCGGAGGAGCGGGTACAAAAGTCCTCCCAGCTATTTTTCTTGGCCAGCTTTATGAGGTCCTTGTACCTCCCCTGCTCCTCAAAGTATGCTGTCTTTAGGTAGCCCCTTTCTGTGGGGTCCTTGCACTTTTGATATCTCCTCCTCCTTGCCTTGACCTTATTTTTCATGGCTTGCAGCTCGCCATTCCACCAACGTACTACCTTGTCCTTCTCCTTATAAAGCGGGATACTACTCGCGATAGTATCGGTAAGGTGGTGGAGGAAGGCATTGGTGTGATCAATCGCTTCGTGCGTGGAGGTGATAGCATCGAAGCTGTAATTCTTACTGTTAATGGCATTTGTAATCCTGTCCCAGTTGGCCAGGCGGAGGTTATACCTTTTTATGTTGTCTTTTGGCTGGCTGTGGTTAGTAACTTGGTACGATAGGTACTGATGGTCTGAGAGAGTGGTTTCGTCCAGTACTGACCAGTTCTTGGTATGGTGTATTGCATACTTGTTGCATATGGTTACGTCCACATTTGACATCCCATTGCTACTTTCGAAAGTTGGGAGGTTGCCTGGCTCATTCAGGAAGTATGACTCCTCCTCGCTGGCGAATGCCTCGAGCATATCACCCCTATCGTCCGACTCCTCGTCGAACCAAACGAAGGAGTGAGCATTAAAGTCACCACCTATAAGGATATTGTGGGTATGGTTTTATTTGTCGATGACCTCCTCCATGGTGTGGAGGGCGGTTTCCCTCATTCATGGGCACATACATACTACCGATGATCCAGTGCTGGCTGGCACTGTTTATCTCGATATATGTTTGGTAAGCATTGCTGTATTTCGTTATTAGCAGACAGTTCAGGTTTGGGTCTAAAATACCTATCATAGACCATGGGACACCTTCCCTGCAATAGTAGAGTTGTTTCATGCTGAGGGGCCAGCCGTATGGCTTGCCCTCCCACTGATAGGGTACCTGGATGAGGAGGACGCTCGCACTCCCCGTAGCGGCAGCGACAAGTTGTGAAACTGCCGCTACCCCTCTGCCCAGGTTTACCTGCCAAAAGTTGATGTTGATGTTGGTATTGTTGTTTTCCTGGCTGTCTTCTTGATGGTTGTTGTGACTATCCATAATTGGTTTTGGCTTGTGTGTTCTTTATGATTTTGATTCGTTCTGTGCAGGTATTTTCTGGTTGGCACGGTGGGCGAAGTTGGAGGCCTTGTTTCTTATGCAGTTGATGCAACTGGGTGAAGTGCTTTTATTCTTGCATTCGGAGTACCTGTGGTCTCCGCCACAGTGGTTACAGTAGGCTCTTTCACTCGAGCACTCCTTTGCATAGTGTCCGTATTTACAGCACCTGTAGCACTGTACTATGTTGAAGTACTCCTTTACATTACAGCGTACCCAGTCTATGTACAGCTTTTTCTGTTTAGTCATCAGCTTTTTCAGCTGGGGAGTGACTTCACAGACCCAGTGATTTACCTCAGGTTTCTTGCCCCATTTGTACCTAACCTGAATCTGCTTTTTGAACTCTTCATAGTTGTTGTATTGTTCAGCTATCTTGGTGTTTTGCTGGTGGATGGCTTCCACTAACGTCTCCTTATTTAGTTAGGCAGGGACGTTGTATATTGCAATTTTTGGCAGGGTTATCTTGGGTTCCCTTGCCTTCAGATTATGTATTTTTTGTATCTCTTCTATTAATTTTTTTCCGTTGCCTTGCTTCTCTAGTTCCACTAGGAGAGTGTTGTTTCTCACTTTTCTGACTTTAGAGATGCCTATTTTTAGTTGTTTTGGGTTCAGATGTTGTTTGATCCGCCGTTTAATGGTCGCGGCAGTTTCACTAGTGTCATTGCTTTCGATGAGTATAACAGCACCGTTGCCACTTGTCCTACTGACTGTAGGTCCCGCCTTTGCCACAGCAGCGTAGGTGGGTATGGGTGGAGCGGCTTTACTGGCCTCAAGAAGCTGGTCCAGCTTCGAGGATATAGCGGTGATCTCGGTATTCACCGGCTTTTTAGTGCTCTTGTAGATGTTGATCATTCTATCAAAGAACTCCAGTATACTTCTGGAGTGTGTTTTAGTACTGAATTTTGAGTTCGGGTTTTCCTCCATATATTGCTCGAGTTGATCCCGAATGGAGAAGATCTCAACCAGCCCAGCCTCTGGTTGGCGCATTGACTGTTCGCTGGGTTCTCCCTCCTTGCACATAGCAGAGCTGAAGTGAAGGTGAAGAGGAAGAAAGAATAAAGTGGCACTGAAAAGTGTTTTTTAAAAGCTGCTGTTAGTAACCTTAAAGACGGGGAAACAGGGCCACCACGTGAAGGTCAGCAGCTGGAGACTAAGCAAGCAGTGTATTAGCGAGTAAAATTACTAGCATCTAGATGACACTGGAAATGAAAAACTCGTGATAGCTTCGAAAGATCTGTTTGAAAAGGCTCACTATGGTCGCACACAAATCGCTTAGGGTCTCGGCCCCAGTAGATAGGAACAATCGTCCCAGACAGTCCAAACATTCTCATTTACTGCGCCTACCTTTAAAGGTTTATCAGTGGAATAATACCCTAACTTATTTAACCATCCTACAATAACTACAAATACCATAATAATTAATACCATAATAAAATAACACAAATACCATTTAAATAATTTTAAAACTGGACAAAAATTTTTAAAATAATCCCAAAAATAAATATAATTACAACAGCTCATATAAATTCTTACAATAAAACTCCTAAATCACAAATCTAAAAAGAGTGTAGATATAAAACAAAAATATTAAACTATATAACTAAAACACTATAAAAAATATATATTAAGACCTTAACAAACGCCTTTCCATCCTCATTTTTAACATTAATTTTAAATCCATAAAAACTTGTTCATACGTGCGCCGATGACTTACTAATTTAAAATAATCCCCTGTTTCTATTAGCAGATCAACCTGACTTCTCAAGTTTGTCAACAGTGGACAATCAAATATAAAATGGTCTAAAGAATCTTCTACTCCACATTCACAATAAACATTAGACACTAACCCAAATGAAAAAAGCTTTTGACGGAAATCTCCATGTCCCATCAGTATCTGGGACAGATAAAAATCCGGCTCAACCCACGAGGCCCTCAACCGCTGCTGCACAGTAGGAAAAAACTTATACGTCACTCTACCCCAATATTCAGATACCCACCTATCATTCCAAATATTATAAAGCTCTTTTTTCATCCTATTTAATATATCTTTCCTATTATAATTAAGATTACCTGCCTTATACTGGAAGGAGCCCACATCAAAGGATCTACCAATCTTACTAAATACCTATAGTAAGCGTATTTGACCTCAAGATCCAATGGCAGCAAGCCCAAAATAACTTGAAGGGCGGGGGTAGAAGCAGTACGATAGGCTTTCGACATCATAATAAAAACAGTCCGTTGAGCTTGATTCAACCTTTTAATCTGAAGGGCCCCAGCCCGTCACCCAACACACCAGCCGCGTAAGTAATCATAGGCACAAAGAGAGCATAATACAGATACCGCAAAGTGGGCAGCAAGATTGCAAAGACATAGAGTACAGAAAATTTTTTATCAAAGTACTCTGTTAAACTATTTTTCTTTATGAAGGTTTCCGCCAATTGGATTACCCGATCGAATTGTGTCAATATGTATGAGGAATGACACGCAACTCCCAGCTTAGCATTTGGATTGTCCAGAGAATATTTTTTAAATTTCTCAATAATGTCATTGGCATTATCATGAAAAAGTTTTAATTCTGATTCCATTCCAATCATTACAGACATCAATATAATCAAAATAAATCTATTGTTCTGAAAGCGTGCTCAACGTCTTCCTCTTCTTTAGAGGAGTCCAAAAATATATAATATTACCAGTAAATTATTATTATAAAACGAGAAAAACGTAACTTCCGTTGAAAGTTCCAGAAGCTTCGAAAACAAAGAGGTTACTATGGAGATGATCAGTGAAGAATGAATGTTGAAAAGTTCAAAATTACTAGAATTATAATATTTTAAAAACTATGAACGTAAGAGTGTGAAATTTGCAGGATAATTGACATTTCATATTTTCTAAGAAATGATCAAACATTTTTTTTAGAAATAACCAGCTGGATGCCCGTGACAACCCAATGAAAATATACTGGAAGTATGCAATATCTCCTTAAATATTGGGCCAAAAATCTTGAAATATAGAAAGTGTACTCACGTAATAGGTGCGAATAAGTATCCTCGTTAATTTTTGATTAATCGGTTTCAATGTTCTGAAAATCAGATCTGATAATTCACAATTTCCAAAAACGGATAACTTCGAGAAGAATGGTCCAATTTTTTAAAACTTGATAAATTCTTAATCCTTGCGATAAATAATTTTCAAAAATATATAACACTGTGAACAAAAAATAAGAATTTCAACAAAGAACTCAATTTGAAAACAGAGCAAAAATTTATGCATACATTCACTCAGCTTAGTTTAGCGCCCTCTCCAGTAGATAAGGACATTCATTCATTCATTCATTCATTAGTTTAATTGTACATTTAAAACAAGGTACAAAGTCCTGCCCCACAGTGAGCATTACAGGAACATATCCGTTACATAGTTCCACTGAGTTACAGTATGCACTAATGAACAAAGCAAAGTGAAAAGAAAAATTTAAAAAAAATAAATAAATAAATAAATAAAAATAAAAACACAATGACAATAAAAGACCCGAACAAAATATGCAGCAGCATGCTGCAGCATATAACAGATTGCTTATCTGCAGGAATGTTTTTGCAAATGAAGGTCGCAGTAAATACAATAATTCTGACAAAGTGTTTAACAGAATTTATCCCGTGCAGAAAATTAGTAAGACAAAGATTTGAGAATCCTATGAATCCATATATAATATGCGTACAAGTAAAAAAAAACGAAGTCCACACAAAGTCAGCAAACACAAATGTATATAGAGAAGTGATGATCTGCTTGTATTAGTTGTTGTGCTAAGGAGCAGAGGTAGCACTATGAATTAAACAATTTGTGTCCTGTAAAGGATTCCATAATTATTAAGGTAAGTAGTCAGCTGTCTTAATATATAAGGCTTTTGCTTTAATGTAGAGTGGACACTCCTTATCCAGTGTGTTATGTTCATGTTTATCTAGGCCACTCCTCAAACAATTAGCACATTTAGGCTTTTCACTTTTCTTTGTACAGTCAGATGTCAAGGTCACTGTTTAATTGCATTGAGCAGAATGTTGTCCTAGATATTTAACAATCAGTTTTGTCAGAACTGTTTACTTTTAATTCCTTTGTTATAAATTATTTCCACTTCGGTTATGAAATTGCTTTTATCACGTATTAAATCGAATTGTTTTAAATGATACTTTTACGAAGTTTATGAATTAAAATTGCTATGACAATCAAACATGTTTTCATATTTCTACATCTTTATTATATATATATATTACTAAAACATATTGCCGTCTTATAAACAGATCTTATTGTATTCGACTTGTTTTTTTTTATTACATTGTCTTTATATTATATTCGAATTGACCAGTTTACAACTTGTATTCACGGATCACATTATATTTCATTTGTTTAATTCTATACTACTTGTAATTATGTAAAAAGTAATTTTATATCCTTACATATAATTTCCGTTTCTGTTTTGTCTCATTTAAGGTGTTTAATTATTATTGCTATAATGCGACCTAACGTAGGAATGGCGCCTTCCCGGCCATCACATATAATTTCTACGAGAAAGCCATCATTGCAGGCGTCAGGTTGCTGGTGGGAAATATGCCATTCAGGAACCATTTTCGACACATTACATACAAAGAACATATACACAGTTTTTTTAAACTGCGAAGGAATACTTCTTTTTAAATAATCAAAAGCTATACATGTTTCTACGCGTGATTTCGAAAGAAGCCTTGTAATGAAGGGATTAAACTATTGCAAACAATCGGATGATTTTTTTTACAGAATGAAAATAATTATTTTAAATGGCATAATTAAAAACGATACAGTGCATTCTCGCCATCAACTACTTTTATGAGTAGACTCGAGGAACACACGATTTTTAATCTTCACGAGTGTCAAACCACGTAACAATTCCACTTTTTTTACCAAACTAAACGAGTTTAACTGCAAAGGTGATATTCATCACCTGTTTCCACACCTACGTTTGTCTCCGCATCAATTTTTCCTTCTGAATATGATTTCCCCTCCCATTTTCGCGCCTTTCTTATTTATTGATTAAGTCCTGCAAGTTCAGAGACAAGACAAGAAGTATATTGGTTTGTTATCGTCCAATAAAACATTGGAAATTTCCTTGCACGTGATTTGTTAAAATCCACAGTGCGTTCTACTTCATTGGACATTCTTGTAGGTTACACCCTACATAACGCGTATTGGGCGTGATTCCTTTCTGAACTATGTCACAATCGCGAATCAGAGATAACAAAACTACTTTAGCGACCAATCCACCAGCAATGCAGCTAAATCTAACATAAGCGTTTTAATAACTGTTATAACGTTTAATTGTGCAAAGTTATCACGAGTTGTTCGAAAACCACACAGATTACATATGACTAATAGGTTTTATTTACAATACTCTATTTACAAAAAAAAAGTCTATTTACAAAAAAATTTACAATCTATTTACAAAACCAGGAGGAACACAAAACTGTGCACGAAATTAGCAATGTTCTACACATATCACCGATAATTGTCTCTTGCATAATTAAACTGCATCGGGAGACTAATTCCTTGTCTACAAAGAAGTCGCCGGGTCCACCCACGAGTACGACTGCACAAGATGATGCTCAGCTGACGATAGGGTCCGTCCGTATCCTTACTCTGGGAGAGGGTTAGTATCCTGACCAATAGCCAGCTAAGTTCGCGACCTTATTCAGGTGATCAGGCATACTTGCCACAACAGTTTCACAAAGTATGCCTGATCGTAGGTTCTCCCAACGACCTTGGACGACTTGCCAAAGGTCGCTGGGAGTCGACGCCTGAATAGGTTCGCGAACTAGCACGCTCCAGATGTTTTCTATTGGGTTCATATCAACCCCTCTCCCAGGCCACCGCATGTCCTGCACCTGAGAATGCGCTTGTATCCAGTCCGTCGTTATTTTGGCTGTATGGACCGGGGAGCGGTCATGGACGAACCAGAATGGCTCTTCGCCGTACAGGGCCGCTACCGATGGTACCAGCACGTCTTCCAAAATTTCGACGTACTGTACGGCGTTCAGGTTTCCGTCGACCATGACCAACTCTCCCAGCCCTGCGGCACTCATCCAACCCCAGACACCTGCAAACAGAAAAGTCCACATTCAGGTTGTTCTGTATAACACATGAAAATTCTGGTTTAAAACAACAAATTAATAGCCTGCAAGGCTCATGACAAATACACAAATTATGAATACTCACATAACGAAAATCGACCGCTTCGTTGGGTGCGCCACACGTATTGTTCGTCGTACCGTGTGGAAGGCGGGCGACGCACCCAAACGGTCCCGGTACTCTCGGAGCAGAAGACCTTCTCGTCCGAAAAGATGACAGCCGACCACTGGTCGGCTGTCCAATTGATGTGGTCTTCTGCAAACCGGAGCCGGTCAAGTTTATTGGCTGGGGTCAGGTTTTGTTTTTGTGCCGCTCTTCTTCCAAACAACTTGTTTTCTCTCAACCTATTAATGAAATAAATATATATGTAATATCCTGCTTTCTACATTTCTGTATATGCAAGAACATGTTACTAATGTATTCGAAGGACTTGTGACTACTATCATACAAATGTTACATACCGTCTTTTGACAGTGTCCTTTGACACATTCAGGTGCAGTTGCTCTCGGAGCATGGTGGAGGTAGCGAACGGATCCGCCCGACTGGTCGACGCCAGCTGAGCATCTTGTTCTGCAGTCGTACTCCTGGGTCGGCCCGTCGACTTCTTTGGAGACAGGGAATTCGTCTCTCGATACAGCTTAATTATTCGAGAGACAGTTCTCGGTGATATGTGAAGAATGTTGCTAATTTCGGCGACAGTTTTGTGTTCCTGGTTATGACGTATTACTAACTCTCTGATATCCTTACTAACAGGTTTCGGCATTGCAAACGAATTACGCCAGGACGGTTGCAACGCCTTTATATACTTGTCGCACCGGATATGAATGCGACTGTAATGGTAGGTAGGTGCGGACCTACAAATTACCATGTCTGCATGCAGAATACCGATTAATCGGCATTATATCCTGGAATATTTGGAATATATCGTGGAATACAAGTAAATGGAATATATTGTGGCATACAAATATTCCACGATATAATTAATCGGTATTCTGCATGCAGACATGGTAATTTGTAGGTTTGCACCTATCTACCATTACAGGCGCATTCATATCCGGTGCGACAAGTATATGAACGCTTTGCAACCGTCCTGGAGTAATTCGGTCGCAATGCTGAAATCAACCAGTCCAGATATCACAGCCCTTCGGATTGCAATGACAATTTCTTTTGGTCAAGAAACATTGCTTGATTATACACAGTTCAAGTTTGCAAAAACGTTTTCTTATCTCTACATCTTTATTACATATATGTTAATAAAATATATTGGCATCTTATAAACAGATCTTATTGTATGTGAATATGTTTTCATTATATCGATTAAATCTAAATATTACATTCGAATCGAGCTTTGTATAATTGGTGATTATTCACGGATCACATGATATGTCATTTGTTTCATTCTATACTACTTACGTAATAACTAGTTTTATATCATTTAATTTCTGTTCATATGTTTTTAATTATGTTTTATATTTAACGTGATCGAATCTACGAATGGAACCTTTCCACGCATCACATAGAATGTTTACGGGAATGACATCATTGCAGGCATGAAGTTACCTGTAAAGTTGTTTATCCGGGAAAGAGGCCAATCAGAAACCATTGTCCACGTATTACAAATAGGGTTTCTCAAACGGGATCCCGGTTGTCGTTTTAAACCGGGACATTTCCCGGGAAATTTGTCTCATCCCGGGATATCCTGCAAATTTCTTAAAAAGTCACTTTTTTCTGACTTTCTGTAACCATTGAGGAAATTTGGTATATAGAAAGCGTATTTAACTCAGAAACTGTCGAAATGCATTTGTTTTTATTACTTTTCAACCTACTTATTATATATAAAACATTTTTGCTGGCTATGGCATGTCACAAATGGTCAATAATCATTGCGTAGATTATTTGTGGCAAGACTCTCAAAATTCTTTACATGTAATGTGGAATGATTGATTACTCTGTCCTAATTTTTAACCATGGCCAGTATTAAGTAACTGCGTAGTGCCAAGTTGTGCAAATTTGGCAAGGATACAAACGAGTACGAAGTCTGCAAGTATGAAGTTTCTCTTCTTAACCTGATTATTAAAGACAAATGAACTGCCGAATAATTGGGCTATGATGTTTCTATTAAAGCAGTCGAGGTAGACAAATCAAGAATACTAGAGAACAAAAGAAGTACTACAATCTCGAAAACGAACTAGAAATCGCTCAGGATACTGGTGAAAAACACATAATAATTGTCTTCTCTTAAATGCATTAAACACGATTTTACTCACATCAATTGAATCGGAAAGGCCATTCTCGGTAGCAAAGCTTTTTATTAATAAAGTAAGAATTACATTGAGTGATCGGAGTATTGGCTGTCTTTGCTTTATAAATCTTGTAAACGTTTACAATATTTTCTATTATATTTTATTTAAAACCGAAAACTAATATTTAAGTTAGAAGTTTTATCTAAGTTCATATTTTAAAATTTTTACGTCAATTCAAAGAATATTGTTGGTGTTGTTGTATGCAGTTTCCAGCAAACTGTATTAATTTTTTTTATATGTGAACATTTCTACGTTATTCAAAAGTAATTTTTAATATACATCTTACCCAGCATTATTAATATCATTTTTGAGGTTCCAGAACGTCATAAATTAGTTTAAAAAACGAAAAATAATTATATCATTTGATTACATAATATTTTGTATATATGAAAAGTAATTACTTTTGTTTGGAGAGGAGGAGAGTTTTTTGTTTTTTCAATTTTGTTTCTATCAGAGAGGAGGCTGAAAAGTAATTACTTTTCAGCCTCATCTCTGATAGGAAAATCAACAGCAATTCCACCCTTGTTAATCTTACGAATACGCGTGACAGGCACCTTATGCAATCTTTGATCAAAAGAATTAGTGAGCAGTGTCTTAGTCTCTTTCGATGTGCTCTCTTTATTATCATTGTAAACTAGAACAGTGTATGTTGGTAACGAGGACTCCTTTTCAGACTGTGTATTCTTCAAAGAATTAAGATCGCGTTGTAAAACATCTCTATATGACAGAGCAGTGGTCCCTTGAGAACCTTCCACCCCTAAAAGTGGGGGTTTTTCTAAGTCATAAGTAGTCTGTTTCACTTCCTGAATAGCCTCTAAATTTTTGTCACTCTGAGCAACAAGCAGCTGTTTGACATCCCTTTTCGTTGCCAACAAATCAAATTTCTGAAACAGGAAATCTGATATGGAATTTTTCCTAATTACCTCTTCGGTGCTCTTCACTAAGGTAATAAATTTATCTGTAATAAATCTAATATGTTCTTCGGTACCCAATTGCCCTTTTGGGTTATTACGGAAATATCTCTTTAAATCCTCAATGGCTTTCTCAGATTTCTCCAGAAATTCTTCAATAGCCATCACTGAGTATAATAACTTCTTAAATTAATAATTTCCAAAAAAAAGTAATATGAAGAAAGAACATACGACTTCCGGTAAAAATTCTGGAATCTTCTATGGACCGTTACTATGGCGACAGTCGTAGAAGAATGTTGAAAATTTTAAAAGTATTCAGTTTTCAAAAACTAATAACTACGCGAAAAATTGTCGTACGTTAAAAAACTTAACAGATTCTTAATCCACATGGAAAATGCTATCCAGAAATATATAACACTTAGAGCTTAAAGTAAAAATTTCAGCAAAAACTCAATTCGAATACAGAGCAAAATTCTCCTGCATCCATTGACTAAGCCGTTTAGCGCCCTCATAGTAGATAGGGACAATTTTTTTTTTTTCAATTTTGTCGGAACTAGTCTTCCAGGTCGGGCTATCTTAGCCCTACTGGGTCGACAGTTCCATTTTATTATCACCCCGCTTTGCATAGCTTTGCAGGGTTTTTACAGACTATCAATACATACATTGCATCTAGAGAAAATACAAAATATAGCAAATAAAATACATAGAATAAGATATGAATACAATACAATACAATATATTAATAAGATGAACATAGGATATAATAAAGTAAAGTAAAGTGCGACACTTGTACGTCCACGATACCGGAGTAGTTGATTACAGGGATCTGTTGTGTGTAGATGGCACTGCAGCATGTTGAAAACCTCAGGTAACCTTTTTGAACTTATGGTGTATCTTTACCATGGTTTCAAAGTTTGGGTAGAGTCTACCGTCGTCAACCAGTTGGTACTTTGGCACAGGCCACAGAAGGTGAAGGGAGTTGCAGGTGGATAGCAGTTCTTGCCGGACCTTTTCCAACCGGATGCAGTCATATATAACATGGTCTGGATCTTCGGGGACCCCACAGGAGTCGCAGAGGTTTGAGCTGGCGTGACCTTGCTTGTGAAAGTACGCGTTAAAGTATCCGTGTCCCGTTATGAAAGCCGTAAGGAAGTGGCTCATCTTGAGATGGCGGTTGCTGAGTCGACGTTGGATGGATGGGAAGAAGGAATAGAGCTCTCGGCCCTTCGTAGAGGCCGATCATCGGGTCTGCCAGAGGGCCGAGTAGTACGACTTGATGTGGTGCTTGATGCTGGCCATCGGAATGCTGTTGTAGGAGTAGGAAATGTCTGCTGTTGTACCCTCTTTTGCTAGGGCATCGGCCGCCTCATTGCCGATAATACCGGCATGGGCTTTAACCCAGGAGAACGAGATGGTAAGTTTTCTGTCACTTTTATTGATATTTACCAGGTGTCGCCACACCGTGTTTGTTAGGCTATGCCTGCTGTTGACATCTTGCAGTGTGGCTATTGCCGACCTGCTATCAGTGCAGATGTGGAGGTTCCCACGGTAGAAGTAGGCTGCTGCCCAATCGATGGCAGACAGAATTGCGAGCACTTCCGCTTGAAAATTGCTGCAGAGGGGGTGCAGCTTCTTAATGTGGCTATATGTCAGCCTATGGTTGCTCAAGTAGGCGAAGGCAGCCCCTGTGCCATCGTCATTCTTAGATCCGTCGGTATACACCCGCTGCGGGTGGGCTGAATTGTACTCCACCACCTTTATGGCGTGGATGTTACGTATGTGGAGCTTCTTGTCCACTGGGATCGGCCTCTCTGGCACCGCCCCGTTCGTTATAATAAAGTCAGGTAATATCGCCTTCGATTTGGCAAGATATATGGTGCCTTTTTCTTTCACGAGGAGGTCCATGGGGAGGGTTCCTGCCAAGACCTGTAGGGCTTTGTTTGAGGTGGTGCGGAACGCACTGGTGATACGAATAAGGAGTTTCCTTTGGGTAGCCTGCAGCTTGCGGATGGCGTGGCAGTTGTTAGCCCTTTCGCACCAAGCCTCTGCTGCATAGGTGGCTATGGGGATCATTGCCCCTTTGTAGATAAGGGCCAGGGCCTCCCCCGTAAGACCCCAGTCCCGTCTCGCAACCTTCGCTGCCCAGGCAAAGAAATGGCTGGTTCTCTCATATAGGCTCGTGATGTGTGGGGTCTAGTTAAGCTTGTCGTCCAGGACGACCCCCAGGTATCTTGTATTATTATCGATAGTGATACTTTCGTTGCCTATGCGGTGGGAGGGGAACTGCCTCTCCACCTTGTATTTCGTATAAAGCAGACAAATGGTCTTGTTAGGGTTAAAGGAGAGCTTATTGCAGCTGCCCCAGTCTTGGATCTTCTCAAGGAGGTTGTTCACAGTATACCCTCTTCAGGTTCACTATGAGAAAAAAGTTTTTATTGTTTGAAATTCTTTTTATACTATAACTTATTGATGTTCTGCTGTGTGAAAATCAACTGTTTGAGAAAGTATTGCAGTTTGTTTTTTCAAAATTGGACGTGTCATATACGACACACTGGATCTCTAGGTANATAACTTCGAGAAGAATGGTCCAATTTTTTAAAACTTGATAAATTCTTAATCCTTGCGATAAATAATTTTCAAAAATATATAACACTGTGAACAAAAAATAAGAATTTCAACAAAGAACTCAATTTGAAAACAGAGCAAAAATTTATGCATACATTCACTCAGCTTAGTTTAGCGCCCTCTCCAGTAGATAAGGACATTCATTCATTCATTCATTCATTAGTTTAATTGTACATTTAAAACAAGGTACAAAGTCCTGCCCCACAGTGAGCATTACAGGAACATATCCGTTACATAGTTCCACTGAGTTACAGTATGCACTAATGAACAAAGCAAAGTGAAAAGAAAAATTTAAAAAAAATAAATAAATAAATAAATAAAAATAAAAACACAATGACAATAAAAGACCCGAACAAAATATGCAGCAGCATGCTGCAGCATATAACAGATTGCTTATCTGCAGGAATGTTTTTGCAAATGAAGGTCGCAGTAAATACAATAATTCTGACAAAGTGTTTAACAGAATTTATCCCGTGCAGAAAATTAGTAAGACAAAGATTTGAGAATCCTATGAATCCATATATAATATGCGTACAAGTAAAAAAAAACGAAGTCCACACAAAGTCAGCAAACACAAATGTATATAGAGAAGTGATGATCTGCTTGTATTAGTTGTTGTGCTAAGGAGCAGAGGTAGCACTATGAATTAAACAATTTGTGTCCTGTAAAGGATTCCATAATTATTAAGGTAAGTAGTCAGCTGTCTTAATATATAAGGCTTTTGCTTTAATGTAGAGTGGACACTCCTTATCCAGTGTGTTATGTTCATGTTTATCTAGGCCACTCCTCAAACAATTAGCACATTTAGGCTTTTCACTTTTCTTTGTACATGTCTTAAACAAATGATCATCACCACAATGGCTACAAACTTTCTTCGGTGATGGGCAACTTGCTGCCAAATGTCCAAAAGCAAGACATTTGTAGCACTTTGTACAGGGAAAAAATCATAAACATTGCACGTTTTCCACTGAACATAAAGATATCCTTGTTTTTTAGTCATTGCCCTAACCTCCGGTGACATCTCTAATACCCACGATAAAAACTCGTCATTTCTCTGTTTGATTGAAAATCGAATGTTTAAAACCTTTTTAAACTCCTCCATCGTGTACTTCTGTGAAAAAATATTCTGTTCAAGCAGGTATTCTAGTAGGTCCTCTTTGGTAACTGAGTTCGGGACTGAAGTCACTTTCATAAGAGGAAGACGCCGTCTTGCGTTTCGTGCCTTTAATCCTTCTATTTTGTCTAATTGTTCCTGAAAGTATTCAGCCTCCTCTCTGATAGGAAAATCAACAGCAATTCCACCCTTGTTAATCTTACGAATACGCTTGACAGGCACCTTATGCAATCTTTGATCAAAAGAATTAGTGAGCAGTGTCTTAGTCTCTTCCGATGTGCTCTCTTTATTATCATTGTAAACTAGAACAGTGTATGTTGGTAACGAGGACTCCTTTTCAGACTGTGTATTCTTCAAAGAATTAAGATCGCGTTGTAAAATATCTCTATATGACAGAGCAGTAGTCCCTTGAGAACCTTCCACCCCTAAAAGTGGAGGTTTTTCTAAGTCACAAATAGTCTGTTTCACTTCCTGAATAGCCTCTAAATTTTTGTCACTCTGAGCAACAAGCAGCTGTTTGACATCCTCTTTCGTTGCCAACAAATCAAATTTCTGAAGCAGGAAATCTGATATGGAATTTTTCCTAATTACCTCTTCGGCGCTCTTCACTAAGGTAATAAATTTATCTGTAATAAATCTAATATGTTCCTCGGTACCCAATCGCCCTTTTGGGTTATTACGGAAATATCTCTTTAAATCCTCAATGGCTTCCTCAGATTCCTCCAGAAATTCTTCAATAGCCATCACTGAGTATAATAACTTCTTAAATTAATAATTTCCAAAAAATAATAATATGAAGAAAGAACATACGACTTCCGGTAAAAATTCTGGAATCTTCTATGGACCGTTACTATGGCGACAGTCGTAGAAGAATGTTGAAAATTTTAAAAGTATTCAGTTTTCAAAAACTAATAACTACGCGAAAAATTGTCGTACGTTAAAAAACTTAACAGATTCTTAATCCACATGGAAAATGCTATCCAGAAATATATAACACTTAGAGCTTAAAGTAAAAATTTCAGCAAAAACTCAATTCGAATACAGAGCAAAATTCTCCTGCATCCATTGACTAAGCCGTTTAGCGCCCTCATAGTAGATAGGGACAATTTTTTTTTTTTCAATTTTGTCGGAACTAGTCTTCCAGGTCGGGCTATCTTAGCCCTACTGGGTCGACAGTTCCATTTTATTATCACCCCGCTTTGCATAGCTTTGCAGGGTTTTTACAGACTATCAATACATACATTGCATCTAGAGAAAATACAAAATATAGCAAATAAAATACATAGAATAAGATATGAATACAATACAATACAATATATTAATAAGATGAACATAGGATATAATAAAGTAAAGTAAAGTGCGACACTTGTACGTCCACGATACCGGAGTAGTTGATTACAGGGATCTGTTGTGTGTAGATGGCACTGCAGCATGTTGAAAACCTCAGGTAACCTTTTTGAACTTATGGTGTATCTTTACCATGGTTTCAAAGTTTGGGTAGAGTCTACCGTCGTCAACCAGTTGGTACTTTGGCACAGGCCACAGAAGGTGAAGGGAGTTGCAGGTGGATAGCAGTTCTTGCCGGACCTTTTCCAACCGGATGCAGTCATATATAACATGGTCTGGATCTTCGGGGACCCCACAGGAGTCGCAGAGGTTTGAGCTGGCGTGACCTTGCTTGTGAAAGTACGCGTTAAAGTATCCGTGTCCCGTTATGAAAGCCGTAAGGAAGTGGCTCATCTTGAGATGGCGGTTGCTGAGTCGACGTTGGATGGATGGGAAGAAGGAATAGAGCTCTCGGCCCTTCGTAGAGGCCGATCATCGGGTCTGCCAGAGGGCCGAGTAGTACGACTTGATGTGGTGCTTGATGCTGGCCATCGGAATGCTGTTGTAGGAGTAGGAAATGTCTGCTGTTGTACCCTCTTTTGCTAGGGCATCGGCCGCCTCATTGCCGATAATACCGGCATGGGCTTTAACCCAGGAGAACGAGATGGTAAGTTTTCTGTCACTTTTATTGATATTTACCAGGTGTCGCCACACCGTGTTTGTTAGGCTATGCCTGCTGTTGACATCTTGCAGTGTGGCTATTGCCGACCTGCTATCAGTGCAGATGTGGAGGTTCCCACGGTAGAAGTAGGCTGCTGCCCAATCGATGGCAGACAGAATTGCGAGCACTTCCGCTTGAAAATTGCTGCAGAGGGGGTGCAGCTTCTTAATGTGGCTATATGTCAGCCTATGGTTGCTCAAGTAGGCGAAGGCAGCCCCTGTGCCATCATCATTCTTAGATCCGTCGGTATACACCCGCTGCGGGTGGGCTGAATTGTACTCCACCACCTTTATGGCGTGGATGTTACGTATGTGGAGCTTCTTGTCCACTGGGATCGGCCTCTCTGGCACCGCCCCGTTCGTTATAATAAAGTCAGGTAATATCGCCTTCGATTTGGCAAGATATATGGTGCCTTTTTCTTTCACGAGGAGGTCCATGGGGAGGGTTCCTGCCAAGACCTGTAGGGCTTTGTTTGAGGTGGTGCGGAACGCACTGGTGATACGAATAAGGAGTTTCCTTTGGGTAGCCTGCAGCTTGCGGATGGCGTGGCAGTTGTTAGCCCTTTCGCACCAAGCCTCTGCTGCATAGGTGGCTATGGGGATCATTGCCCCTTTGTAGATAAGGGCCAGGGCCTCCCCCGTAAGACCCCAGTCCCGTCTCGCAACCTTCGCTGCCCAGGCAAAGAAATGGCTGGTTCTCTCATATAGGCTCGTGATGTGTGGGGTCTAGTTAAGCTTGTCGTCCAGGACGACCCCCAGGTATCTTGTATTATTATCGATAGTGATACTTTCGTTGCCTATGCGGTGGGAGGGGAACTGCCTCTCCACCTTGTATTTCGTATAAAGCAGACAAATGGTCTTGTTAGGGTTAAAGGAGAGCTTATTGCAGCTGCCCCAGTCTTGGATCTTCTCAAGGAGGTTGTTCACAGTATAGCCTCTTCAGGTTCACTATGAGAAAAAAGTTTTTATTGTTTGAAATTCTTTTTATACTATAACTTATTGATGTTCTGCTGTGTGAAAATCAACTGTTTGAGAAAGTATTGCAGTTTGTTTTTTCAAAATTGGACGTGTCATATACGACACACTGGATCTCTAGGTATGCATTGAATTACTTATGACCTGGCAGTATATTTTTTAAATGCTGTTAATACAATACAATAATTTAAAACATTTTTACATTAAAAAACTTTTTTTAATGTTCTAATATTTTAAAATTACAAAATTACAAAAAATTTTTGTATTTCATGGAGGGTCGTGTTTAGAGACATCCCCGTTCGTGTAAGTGATGACCGATTTGTGGCTGTCGAAATGGTCTCAAATATACTGATCGGAATATATTTTATAAAATATTCCTGTGGATCTGCATCTCTGGCTTGCGATGGAATATTTTCTAAAGGTGGTGCAGGAGGCAATGGCTCAAACACATCTGTGTGCTGCCAAATAAAATTATTTTGATGCACATTCCTTATCGGAATCACCATGTCTTCATCTGAAGAATCACTTGTGCTTTCAGTTGGTATGAAGATCTCATCATCATCTTCGTCACTTGTTTCACATTCAAATTCAGAAAGATTTCCATCAAATTTTTTCTGAAGCCTTTCTCGGATTTTTTCCTCCGACTCCAAAACTGAAATGTAACATGTGTATTAAAATAAATTTATTTTTAGTAGTCAAGAATAACATATATCAAATTTTGTTCAAAAAACAATTATAAATAGTTAAGATAAATAAGTATTTCACCAATACAGAAAAACAGTACATTTGTACATAATAGGTTCCAGTGTGACGTATATGACACACACAAAAAAAACGTTTCCATCACAGACACACATGTCTTAATCAACTTCGAACGAAACTTAACATTTAATTTAAAGCCTTTCAAATACAAATACAGTAACATAAAAACAATATATTATTTATTTAGTAATAAAAATAAATACTTACGTAGACGAGACATAGTTTTTGTATTTTTTAGATACACGTGCTCGAAAAAATGTTGATAGTCTCTTTCCTATCGACACAATAAGCATTGAACGCATGCGTATCGTTGACCGGACCCTAGCGGTCATTTTAAGAAGTTTTCAGCTGATGTCACAAGCGATACAAAGAATCTGTAGCTGTATAAACAATGGGAATTTTGTGTGTCGTATGTGACACGAGGAATCCGTAGAGGATACTCTAGTTTATTCCTACTGTTGGCAGGACAGATAAGAAGGATGTCATCGGCGTATGCCGTGACATTAGCGTCGCACAGGAAGTGCTGACGTAATAGGCCGTCCAGGACCAAACTCCAGAACGGGGCCGGAGCAGGAACCCTGTGGACAGCCCATCGTTACCCTTCTGGTAGTGCTGGCACCATCATAGGAAAGAATAGCTGACCTATTGGTGAAGTAATCACAGATTAAACGGTAGATGTTGTTTGGGCAGTTGTGCCTCTCAAGTTTCGTCAGGATCAGGGGCCACCAGGTGTTATCAAAGGCCCCCTGAATATTTAGACTGATGACAGTTGTCCAGCTGTGGGCGCTTCTGGATTTCTCAATCCTGCCGACCACGTGGTAAATGGCGTCCTCCGCCCCGACGCCCTCCTTAAAGCCGAATTGGCTCGGACTGAGGGGGCAGGAGCGTTGCAGCCACTCGGTCAGCCTCTTTGTCACAAGTCTATCTAGGACCTTCCCCATTACGGGGAGGAGGCAAATGAGTCTGTAGCTCTTGACAGACATTATTGGTTTGTTTTTGCCTTTGTAGATTGGTACGACATTTGCCGTTTTCCATGGGCTCAGAAACACAGCATACTTCAGGCAGCAGTTAAAGATATCCCGTAGGAGGTTAGGGAGCCTTTGGTGGATCTCTTTTATTATTTCTATGGTAATGCCGTCCAGGTTGGGGGCTTTACCATTCTTAAAATGCCGGAGCGCCCATGCTACCTCAGCTTTGGTAAAGAGTGGGTCGTCTGGACCCATAGATAAGTACCTCGGTGCTGCTCTGAGCCGGACTGTCTTCATGTCTGTTATCAGACCTGAAGAACTCAGAGAGGAGAAGGGTTAGACAGTCGGTGACGCTTTGCACATACGTGCCGTCTCCATACTGAAAGTCGGTGAGTTGTAGTTTCTTCTTCATCTTGTTGGTGCCCAGTCTGTAGAGGAGGCCCCATGGGTCGCTGCTGCAGGAGGTGCAGAAGTTCCTCCAACTTGCATGTTTCTGCTTCTTGATGTGCTCCTTGTACTTGCGCTCCTCCTCAATGTAGTCCGTTCGGTACTTCACCTTCATAGTTTGGGGTTTAAAATTCATTTTTAATAACATAAACATCAGAGTTGATATATATTTCTATTTGAAATATCAATAAAAACGCATTAAAATTTATGATGATAATTCAATTTATGTGCGACTTCACAATTGGGTGCCCAGTGCTTTAGTCTAATTAGTCTTTATGTACATTTGCTCCTGATAGTTCAATGTTAACTCTCTTATAATTAAAAAATAAAATTGAATTAAAAATAAAATAAAATGCAGGTAATTTTATAAAATAAATAATAAAAATATGAAAATGAATATAAATTTCATTATCTTTTGTTCGAAACAACACTAAATCATTTTTAATACTTATGTGGAAAGAAAGGACAGTTGCAGTTAATTAAAAATAGTATAATTAATGCAAAAACTCAATGCAAAATTAATATTACGTGATGATCTAGAATTCATGATTTATTTTTAACAACAGTTCGTTGTTATTCGATATTCCTCCGTATTTTTGTAGAACATACGAAATTGGAAAAAAAACCTACCTTTTTTGTTAATGTACACCAACGCTCCTTAACCTATTTTTCCTTGTGTGAAAAAGAACTGGAAATGTTTTAAAAAAAACTTTTCTATGAAATTCACACTTTTAGTCTCCAAATCTAAAAATCGTTTAACGCAATGTTCCTTCACACCAGTTTTAGAAAACAGTTAAAGATTTTCAGTGACTCCAACCTTTGCCTACGGTGACCGTAGGCAAATACTTTACCTCTAGTCTCCCCTGTCGTCCACTTCTTTCGACCCTTAGATTTACTATTTACCCATAGGGGGCGTCACGCCCCCTATGGGTAAATTGTGGTTTTGTATCACACCTATCAGATTTAAGGTGTACGTGAGATCGGAAAAAGAGTAGTACGCCGACAAAACCCGCCATTTTAGTTTACTTTTTATTTTATATTATATTTTATTTCATTTTTAATTGTTTATAAATAAGTATTAAGCCTCCCAAATACGTCCTGGTGCATGAAAGCACCCTTATTAACTTGTAAATAAAAGAGTGATAACCTAAAATTTTACATAGTCATATTAAAGAATATTTACATTATTATATTTTGTAATGAAATTTTGCTAGTACTGTAACATCTGAAACTGTTTTACAATGTATTTATTTAATGTTTCAATAAATTTTTATTAACTATTTTCTATCTGAAATAAGATTTACTCTTCTGCTGTAAATGTAATATTTTCTAAATGAATGAAATAAAATAAAATTAAGTTATTACTTGATATTGTTATAACCTATGCAGATTGGAATCTTCAATTATATATATTCATATTTTAAACATTTTTTTGAAGTTTAAATAAATATTTGGCTTATATTATAGTTAAGAATTAGTTAAGAAGCTTAGTTATTAGTTATTATTGTTAATCTTAACNTGAATCTAAATGAAAAGCAGTGTCTAATGGTAAGCTCATAATAATGATAAATTTATCATAAAATAGTTTAACAATAAGTAAATATTTTTAATGTTCAGAATAAACAATACTATTTTATTTCTTGTTATTATATATGAACAAAATCAGAATAAAACGCAATGTGTTTCAAGTGACATTGAGTTTTACATAATAGAAATTTAATGAATTTTACAGTTTAGTAATTATGAAAGTGGTGTAAGTCCATTTATGGCCCAGAAAGAATATATTAGTTTGGATAAATTCACATAGAAGTCTTTATGCAATCAACTTACATATTTCTAAAGTCATAGAAACATTGTCAAACTTAGTACACTTTGTTTATATTTTTGAATCAACTAAAATGCAAATGTTTAAATATCTCGAAAGAAGAAAAAATGGACTTACACCACTTTCAAAATAAACAGTCCATTTATAGATATTTTGTTTACTATTTATTTATTTATTAATTTACATATATATATGTTGTTATAATTTACATGTGTGTTGTTATATAATTTTGTTATTGGTTTTGTTATTTATTATATTATTTATTAATTTATATTTAATATTTCACATTATATATTTATTTATTTATCTGTATATATAATCACACCATTTGTCATGGCGCAGCTTGGCCTATGTTGCCCTTGCGCCAATAAACTATAACCAACCAACCTTCATAGTTTGGTCGGCACAACGTTTATACCGTCTTCGCATAGCTGCGACCTCACTCTTATGGGCCTGCAGCTCCGCACACCACCATTTGACCACCCTTTCCCGCTGCCTGTAGCGGGGGATGGCTTCATTTATACTGTTGTTAAGAGTGTTGATTAGATGCTGCACCTTTAGTTCTGCCTCTATCCGGTTTGTCGCTGTGTTGGAGTCGAAGTCTTCTTTACTTAGTTTATTTATGATGTATTCCCAGTTTGCTTGTCCGATGTTAAATTTGTTCAGATCTTGGGTCAGTTGGATGCTTGTGATCTTATATGTGATGTATCGGTGATCAGAAAGGGATGGGTCGGGCAGGACTTTCCAGTCGTTGACATGCTGAAGTGCTAGATGATTGCAGATCGTAATGTCCACGTTTGATGTGCCGTTGACTGTCTCAAAGGTGGGTAGGTGACCCGGCTCGTTGAGAACGTACAGTTCTTTCTCGTGGATGAAGTCCTCCAGCGCCTCACCCCTGCCATTCGAGTCGTCCTCGAACCAGATGAAAGAATGGGCGTTGCAGTCACCTGCCATCAACATCCTGTGTGCGAGCCTATACTTATCGACCACCTCTTCCAGCATATGCAGCAAGTCGCTGATGTCATGGTCCATCAGGAAGTAGACACTACTGAGAATCCAGCAGGTCCCACCGTTATTTAGTTCAATAAACGTTTGGTACTCATTCGAGTACCTTGTAAGGAGCAGACATGGTAGTTTGGATTGTTGATTCCAATCATTGTCCAGGGATGGCCCTGGGTGCAGTAGCAAAGTTTGTTTGTTCTGATTGGCCAGCCGAATGGGACACCGTCTCTTTGGTATGGCTCCTGAAGGAGTAAGACATCGGCCCTGTCGTTCCCCCATGCCACCATTTGGGATACGGCTGCGATACCACGGTTAAGGTTAGCCTGTGCGATATTGATGGAATGAGCCTGACAAGAGTTAAGGCTGTCTTGTTGGTTTGGGGTGTCCTTATCCATAGTCGGTTCGTGCTGTTATGGCTTTGACAACTTTCTGTCGCTCCGCACAGGTAGGGTGGTTTACCTTGTGTGCAAAAGTGCTCGACTTACTGCGTATGCAGTTGATACAGCTGGGTACCATACCCTTATTTTTTCATTCTGCATACCTGTGGTCACCCCCACAGTGGTTGCAATGGTTCCTGTCGCTAGAGCAGTCCCTTGCAAAATGGCCGTACTTGCAACATTTATAACATTGTATTATATTAAAGTGTCCTTCTACGGAACACCTAACCCATTCGAGGTTCACTTTTTTCATTCTGAGCAGTGTCTTCCTTAGAACGGGCGTGACCTCACATATCCAATGGTTAATGTTCGGTTTTCTTCCAAATTTATTCTTAATGGTTATGTCCTTACCAAAGTCCTCTTTGCTCTGGTAGTTTCTCATTATATCGTCGTTTTGCTCATAAAGTCCCTCCACTATATTTTGTTTGTGGAGCGTGGCCGGGACATTAAAAATGGTAACCTTTGGTAATGTCTTCTTCGGCACGTGCCGTGAGATTACTTATGTTGTTAATTTCTTTAATCAGGTCCTTCTCTCTATCTTTGCCTTATATTTCGACCAGCAGGCCGCGGTTGCGTACTCTGCGTACCTGCTTGACCCCCAGTCTCAGGTTACGTGGGTCAATTTTGGCCTTGATCTTAGCTTTGATGGCTTTGGCATCCTCAGCATCATCGGTACTCTCAACGATCACAATGGTGCCTTGGCCGTTAGCACGCACAGGGCTAACCTTCGTCTTTTCAGCATATGTGGGAACGGGAACTGGGACATTGTTGCTAGTGTTTTCTATCAACTTGTCTAACTTGTTTGATAGTTCTGTAAGCTGATCGTCTTTCGTTTGAAAGGTGTCTCTGAAAACGTTGATCATTTGATCAAAAAGGTCCAGTAGCATCTTTGAATGGGTCTTGGTCCCGAACTTTGAATTCGGGTTGTCCTCCATGTACTTCTCGGCTTCTTGCCTTATGGAGTAAAGCCTCTTCAAATTCACCTCCCTTTGGTCCATTGGGCCGGTTGGAGGACCTACTTCATCCATACCTAAGAGGCCCGGAGGGCGAGGAGAGGGAAAGGGAAAGAGGAAAGTAGTATGGAGTAGATGGAAAAGAAAGGGAATATGGAATATGGCCGTGAAAACGGCCGTTAAACGCTGTTTTTAGCACCCCAGAGACGGGGCAACAGGGCCGCCACGAGTAGGCAAACAGCAGAAGAGTCACAGTAGCGTGAGGTCGACTAAAAGAAAACGCAGTGTCAAGAAACACGAAATTTTGCCAATATCCGTACAAACGGGCTTCGAACTCGCATGCTAAAAACACATAGGGACTCGGCCCCAGTAGATAGGGACAAGTGTCCCTTAAGTCCTCATAATTACACTGCCGCACCTGTATAAAACTCCTCGGCAGATAACTTCAATATAACAACAATTAAAATCCTAAAAATTTATATAACAACCGATAAAAACTATAAAAATAAATTCTGGACATAAAAGAATAATTATAAATATCTATCTATGTAAACGCAAATTAATCCTCTCTAATAACATAAATTTTAAAACATTAAAAACTTCTATATATACCGACTTAATTAAAACCAAACGACGTATATCATTTAAACTACTCTGCAAATAACTACTTTGCGATCGGATGTCCATCAAAAGCGGGCATTCAAAAATAAAATGATCCAAAGTATCAACCAATCCACACTCACATTTATCCGAATCTACTAGTTTAAACCCATAAAGTTTTTGACGAAAGTCTCCGTGACCTGTTAATATTTGACTAACAAAATAGTCTGGCTCAACCCACTGTGCTCAGATCCTCGCCTGAACTGAAGGAAAATAGGCAAAGGTCCGCCTCCCCTTATCTGACCCCTTCCACCTTTCATCCCATATCTTTAACAATTCATTCTTGATCAGTCTCCTAATCTGGCCATCTGTCAAATTTATACTATCCCTAGGATAATTAAAAGAACACACCGTAAAAGTATGACCAAGTCGTATTTTATACCTATAAAAAGCTAACTCAACCTCCAAATCAAGAGGAAGCTCATTAAATAAAATCTGCAGAGCAGCAGTTGAGGTAGTTCGATAAGCTCGAGTACATATCAATAGAACTATACGTTGAGCAGCCATTAATGTCCTCCTTTGAGGGGGCCCCAGTATGTCGCCCCACACACCAGCGGCATAAGATATAATGGAGACAAACAGGAGTCTGTATATAGTTCTTAGGGCAGGAAGCCGCAACCCCCACTCTGATCCCAACAGCCCCTGCAGTCGACAGAATTGGGCCACAGCCTTATCACAAACATCTTTAATATGACTATTTATACTAAAATTCCTACCAATAATCATACCAAGGTAACGGACGGAATCTACAGTCCGTATCCGCACTGTGCCCATTTGCACGCTAGGGGGCGATCCGGGCTGAGTACACTTCTCAGCAGCATTGCCACTGTTTTCAGTGGTGCAAGCCGCAGTTTAATAGCAATTAAATTTTTCTCAAGAATTCGAAGAACCTCACTTGCTCTACACTCAATACCAGCCCTACTATTTTCTTCAATCAAAATAACCAAATCATCGGCATAAGCCACATACCGATAACCAAGATCAGCAAGACCAACCAACACATCATTAAAAACAAGATTCCATAACTTGGGTCCCAAAACAGAACCCTGGGGACAACCCTTACTAATATCCTTCTCCACATAATTATTCCCATGATAATAACGAACTATATGTTTATTAAAATAATCTACTAACACACGATATAAATCCATTGGACAACACTGTAGACGAAGGGTCCGTAGCACAGCAGGCCACCAAATATTATCGAAGGCCCCTTCAATATCTAAAAATAAACCAACAACATACTTCTTATTTGAATCCTGAGTCCACCTTTTAAGACAACAGATCGCATCCGTAGTACTATAACCCCTTCGAAAACCATACTGATGACTGACTAAATAATCTTTAAGTATACATTGAAGCCGCATCTTAATCAGCCTTTCATATATTTTCCCAACAGTTGACAATAAACAAATCGACCTATAAGACCTAGGGCTACTTCTATATCTATCCTTCCCTTTTAACAAAACGATAACTTTGCCCATCTTCCATCGATGCGGGAACAAACCCTTAAATAGACAATAATTAAAAACCCTCAAAAGATAAAACTTTATTACTACAAATGCTTGTCTAATCATATCATAGGTAAAATTATCATATCCTGGAGCTTTACGTCCTTTTAATTTATTAATTACTATTTCCAATTCTTTCATAGTAAATGGCTCAAAACACCTACTACTATAATAATCTTTATTTGCTCGCGTAATCTCTAATTGCTCTTCACTATCCTCTTCTATAACATCATCAGGAAACAAACCTTTAAATAAGTTTCTCACCGAATCCTCCCACTCAATTGCATATACATCTCCTTTAACCGAACAAATAACATTACCCATTTTAACTTTTTCCCTAATAATCTTGTATGGTAGTCTCCAAACATCCCTATTTGCAGTAGATTCAACAAAATTTCTCCAACTTTCCGTTTTTGCTTTCTCAATCTCTTTTTTATAATATTGATAAAACCTTTGATATTCCGCCAACTTAATATCTCTAGTTATTAAATCCTTTTCCCTTTGAAAAATCTGCCTTAAACTGAATACCTTCTTACGTAATTCATCTAACCTCAACGACCACTATCGAGATTTATATTTCCTAACCGTATGACCTTTACTAACCATATAAAACGCTACATTCATAGCTGAATGGATAATGTTAACAGCCCGTATTAATTTACCTACACTATTAATCTCAAATATCCAATGTCTTCGTAAATAATTAGAGATAATAGACCTATACCTATGTCAGTTAATACATCTCTTATCTAAATAAATACTAAATCTCTTTTCTAAACGCATAACCCCAAAATTAACTTTATACGAAATCAACGCATGATCTGCAGAAGTGTGATCATGAGAGACTACACAATCCCACACTTCATCTTTCAAAGCCTTCATCTTTCAAAGCCTTCGAATAAGCCACTACGTCTATAAAAGACTCTCCTGTGGTAGAACGAAATGTCGGAATCTCGGTTTGACTATTCAATATATTATATCCCCAACGCCCTAAAACTACCATTAATTCTTCACCCCGCTTATCTATACCTTTACTCCCCCATAATGGGGACTTGGCGTTTGCATCTAATCCTAACAAAACTTTTTTACCATCCAAAACCTCCATAATTTGCTCCAGATAAATCAAAGAATCTTCAATATCGTCATTGGGCGGAAAGTATGCACTAACTATGTACACCCTAGTATTCCCTCTAGTCAACAGTGTAACCACACAATTACCCGAGGAAAAATTTGTAAGCTCCATTACTGACCAATATTCGCTAAACACTAATATGGCTGCCCACGGTGTTTGTATTAAACTCTGAACAACCTTAGTCATAAATCTAAAGCCATACACCTTTCCCTTAATAACATAAAGCTCTTGAATTATTAATATATCGGGTCTATAATTGTCTATATATACACTTAACTCTCCAGGGACTATCTTATTTCTTTGAGCATTTAATTGTGCTACCTTTAATATTATTTCAACCTTATCCATAATCTATACTGTTTTTATAACGCGTAATAGCTACTTGATATGAAAAACATAATCTAGCCCCTGAAAAATGCTCCCATTGTTTACCCATCTGTCTACAAGGAACACAAATCTTTTTAACTTGCTCTATCTTACACTCTTTAGCCCAATGTCCTTCTCCTCCACATCTAAAACAAGTCTCTCGTTCAGCCTTACACGATTTAGCTAGATGTCCGTACATTTGACATCTAAAACATTTTGTAACCTCCACATAATCCTTCACAATGCAACATCGATAATCTAAATATAACCGATTAAGATGTAGAAGTTTATTACGCATGCTAGGTTCCACCTCTATCACCCAATTAACGAGTAACTCCCGTTTTCTACCAGTTCTATACAAAGGCTTAAATTCCCGAATAAAAACCTCCTCATCCATATCACTACTATTATACAGTAAATCACTATTTTGATTATACAATAACCGAACTAAATCACTACTTCCTAATTCCCTAGGAACATCTACTATCAAAACTCTAGGTCTACGTTTTACTGGTAATGTAACCTCAATACTTATCTGCTTCATCTGTTCGTGTTTTACTAACTTATCTCTATCTCTAGTTGATGCCAACACCGCCACTAATCCTCCACTTCGTAATCTACGCAAACTTTGAAACCAAATTTTATCTTTAACCGGATCTATATTCATCATTAACTTCTTTTTTACACTATCACTACCTTCATTATCTACCCCTCTAATAAAAACATTATCTCCTTCAGGCTTTGTTTCCTCAACCTTTCTTGTCTTCATAATCTCTGAATATGCCATTGGCGTTGAAGTAACCGGAACACTAGGTCTATCTATAGTCTGAAAAACATTTAACTTACCAATTAATCTCTCATTTTCCAATGTTAACGATCTAACTACATTAACCACTTGACTAAATGTTTCTATTAAAGACCCTGCTGTAACCTTAGATATTCTACTATCTTTATGACAATATTTCCTAAACTCAATTAATAATTTCTCTGCCTCCTTTAAATAAGCAGCTCCATCATAACTTTCTCTCTGATACGTCGCCTTACTTTCACTCAAACTTCTACTCAATCTACTTCCACCTCCTATCATACTCGAGTCATGAAGCTCGACCCCTCCCCCCGCAATTGTAAACGTTTTTAATTTATTCTTACTACTCATAATTTTAAATAAGAAAAACCCCAAAACCCCCCTAAGACCCAGGTGCCCACCTACCCCGCCGCCACGACGTGCACCCGATCAGGCCCATGGGCTATTAGAGGGCCAGGGGCAGTCCCCGTGGCCTCGGCAGTGGCCCCACCCCCTGCCAGAGGGTCCTGACCAGGGCGCCACCCTGCACTCTGACAGGGGGCGGGATTATACACCCTTTGACCAGGGCGGCCAGTAGGGACCGGCTAGCCCCACCAGGCCCCTAACTAAGGGGCGCCCCAGGTGTTTCCCCCCCAGTTTTAAAGCTGTACCCTTGGGGCCTAACCCTCTCCCCCGAGACACTAATCTAGGCACATGCCATAGTTTTAGAGACAGGCAGACACCTGAATCTCCCGTTGCACCATTAACTTCCCCAGGACACATACCATTACAGCATGTCCCCTGGATACTGAGCCCCTCTGCCACGACAAGGCTGGTATGTACGATTTGGGGCCATTGCCTGATTTGGGCACAAGCAATGGACCCCCATTTAGAGAGGAGTAGATAGGGACATTTCATTTCATTTGTTGGAACTTCGTCAATTTGTTGGAACTTTCGGGGGCGACTCAATATGGTTGTCCCGTTCGACTGTTTATATTTAATGATCTCTACACCGCTAGGCTTCGTAGAGAGTAATTAAAACTAATAGATTATATAATCTATTAAACTGGTTACATTAAAATAAAATCGAATGCGCGACAATAGTACCTCCGTTAACACGGAGTTAGTTATTTATACAGTACGATTCACGTGTACTAGCGCTGATACTATATTTACAGGATACCATTTTTCTTCTGTTTGACATTCGTCCTGATGATGTTGAGTACTATGTTGTACAGGTTGTTGTTTAACACTGCCGAAGATGGAGAGATTGGCCACTTGAAGCCTTCAGAGACACTTGTGAGTCGAAGTTCATGACGTGTTGCCTCGAGACAATTGCAGTTGAACAGGATGTGGAGAGGGTCCTCCAGGACCCCACAGGATACGCAGAGGGGGGACGGGGCGTGCCCGTACCTGTATAGGTAGCCTTTGAAGTCACCGTGGTTCGTCAGAAAAGCCGTGGTGTGATGGTCGATATCGATGTGCTTGCTTTGGATTCTTTGGTTCACATCTGGCGGGAAGGCGAAGAGGTCCCTTCCCTTTGCGGAGGTGCTCCAGAGATGTTGCCATCGGGTACGGTAATGGAGCTTCAGCTGATGTTTCATACTGCTTAAGGGGGTGAGGCTGTAGGTGGGATTGGTGTCCTGTTTGCATGCTTCCTTGGCTAGTCTATCTGCGGTCTCGTTCCCTTCATGACCGACGTGGGCTTTGACCCAGCAGAAGTATAGGATGTTTTCTTTTGTAGCGTCCCTTAGCAGGTGCCAGATGTCTTGCACTAACTTTCCCTTATTGTTGACGTCTTTTAGTGCTTCAATTGCTGACATGCTGTCAGTGCAAATGTAAACTTTGGAGCATCTATGGTGATGCTTTACCCACTTTAGGGCCTTATAGATGGTGAATAGTTCAGCTTGATAGTTGCTGCAGTTCTTGTGTAATTTCCAGGATTGATGGTACAGTGGTCGTCGTCTGTTGAAGTACACGAAGGCGGCTCCCACGCCGTCGGTGTTCCTGGAACCGTCCGTGTAGATACGATTGATGAGGCTAGAGTTGTAGGCTTTTGTGGTGATGGCTGGAATGTCTTTGATGTTGAGCCTCTGGATGGCGGGAATGGATGGTTCGATGCGGGTAGACGCAGTGGAGATGTGGCTGGGGATGATTCCTTCTGATCATAAGAGATGGACGTCCTTCTTCAGCATAATCTCGAGGTCCAAGGGCAGAACACCGGCCAGAACATGTAATGCGTTGTTTGAGACTGTTCTATAGGCTCTTGTCATACGTAGAAGGATTCTTCGCTGTATGGAAAGGAGTTTTCTTCTGATATATGTGTGAGCTGTTCTGTCGCTCCAGGCACTAGCGCCGTAGACCACCATGGGAACAACAGCACCCTGGTACACCTTCAGCGCCATGCCAGAGAGACCCCAGTCTTTCCTAGCGACTTTCGTGAACCAGGCGAATAGGCTTCCCGTCTTCTTCATTATGTTTTCTACATGCAGGATCCAACTTAATTTGTTATCGAGGGTGATTCCCAGATAGTCCAATGTTGGGGAGATGTTCACTTGCTCATTGTTGAGATGTATTTTTGGATGTTTTTTCTCGACTTTGTAGTTGGTAAGTATGAGGGCGTTTGTCTTGCTGGGGTTAAAGCAGAGTTTGTTGTCCACACCCCAGTTATGGATCTTCAGTAGAATATTATTGGTGATCTTTTCAAGGTTTGCTCTGCTGTTGGTGGAGGTGATCAGGATGATGTCATCTGTGTAGGCAGTAACGTGTCCGTCCTGCAGGAAACCGCGGCGTAAGATGTCGTCCACGAGAATGCTCCAGAAAAGGGGGCCAGAGCAAGAGCCTTGTGGGCAGCCGATGGAAACTTGTTCCGAGACGGTGACACCACCATAGGTGAGGGTGGCAGAACGACTCTGGAAGTAGTTGCAGATCAGGTTGTAAAGGTTGCTTGGGCACTGTTTTTCTTCGAGCTTGGCGAGCAGAAGTGGCCATCAGGCGTCGAAGGTGCCTTGAATGTCGAGGCTGATAGCGGCAGTCCAGGAGGCAGAAGACTTGCATTCTTGCAATCTTTTCACAACTCTGTTGATGGCGTCTTCTGAGCTGATGCCCTCCCTGAATCCGAATTGGTTGGGATGGAGTGGATTGTGAGTGTTTAACCATTCTGTTAGCCTTCTTGTAATTAATCGGTCTAGTAGCTTACCCATGGTAGGGATGAGGCAGATTGGTCTATAGTTCTTAGTATATTCGATGTCCTTATTCTTGCCCTTGTATATGGGAGTGACGGTGGCCTTCTTCCAGTAGCTAGGGAATATGCCGTTTTGTAGACAGCAGTTGCAGAGTGCCGGGAGGAGAGCTGGTATGCGAGCATTTAGGCTTTGGATGATCTCTATGGTGAGTCCATCGTGGCCTGGCGCTTTTCCCTTCTTGAATTTCGCCAGGGCCCAGTTGATTTCCTTTTCTGTGAATGTTGGGGCCATTGGATTTGTAGTTTAGATTGCGTCTGATGTTGGCGTGATGCAGGTTGTTGGTGGATGGATCGTCTTCTTTGAAGAATTCATCTAGCAGTAACTTGAGACAGTCTTTGGTGTTAGATCCCCGATCTCCCTTGGTATTTCTGAGATCCGTTAGTTGAAATTTTTGGGTTCCGATTTTGTACAAGACGTTCCAGGGGTAGGCGGACGATCTCGTGCAGAAATCTTTCCAGCTTGTCCTTTTGGTGGATCGGATGTGTTCTTTATATTTTTTCTGCTCTTCTAGATAAGCTTCTTTTAACAGCTCTCTCTCCGCTGGGTTCCTGCTCTTTTGGTATCTCTTCCTCTTGGCGTTAGTCTTGTTCTTGTGGGTTTGAGGGTCTTTGTTCCACCAGCGGATGATCCTCTCTCTTTCCTTGTATAAAGGGATGTGGCGATCAATGGTGGTGGTGAGGAGATGTAGGAAGCTGTTGGCAGCGATTTCGGCATCCAACTCAGTGTTAATACTCTCAAAGTTGTAATCTGCTTCAGTGATGGTAGTGATGATCTTGTCCCAATTTGCTCGCCTTAAGTTGTACTTCTTGATGTTCGAATCTGGTGTAATAAAGCTGGTTATCTTGAAGGTAATGTAACGGTGGTCGGATAGAGTAATCTCATTTAGCACTTCCCAATCGTTAACGAAGTTGAGGGCAAGTTTATTGCAGATTGTAATGACCACATTGGAGGTGCCGTTGCTACTCTCGAAGGTACTCAGGTTGCCTGGCTCGTTTAGGAAGAACAGGTCCTTTTCGCAAGCGAATTCCTCGATGGCCTCGCCCCGATCGTCTGTTTCCTCTTCATACCATATGAAAGAATGTGCGTTGAAGTTTCCGCCGATGATAATCCTGTGGGTTGAGTAGTATTTGTCAATGACCACCTCGATGTCTTTTAGGGCCGCTTCCATGCACGATTCCATTGGAACGTAGACACTTCCTATGATCCAGTATTGACTCATGTTGTTGATTTTGATGAAGGTTTGGTAGGCGTTGCTGTGTTGCGTTAGCAGGAGACAGCAGAGGTTTGGGTCCGTGATTCCTATCATTGTCCAGGGCACCTCGTTGCCGCAGTGGTAAAGTTTCTTCATGTGGAGTGGCCATCCAAAGGGTTTACCGTCTCGTTGATACGGTTCTTGCAAAAGCAGCACTTTGGCATCTGTGGCCGGGTATGCCACCAACTGTGAAACCGCCTCTACACCTCTGCCAAGGTTGGTCTGCAGGATGTTTAGGGAATGTTGATTAACTTTCGGTTGTTGGCTTTCTTCGTTTTGCGTATTGCCTTTATCCATAGGTGGTTTTGGCTCGTATACTTCTGATCATTTTTGTCCTTTCGCTGCAGCAGTTCTGGTTTGCTTTATGGGCGAAGTTGGTGGCCTTATTTCTTACGCAGTTGATGCAGTTTGGTGCCTTGCTCTTGTTCCTGCATTCGGAATACTTGTGATCGCCTCCTCAGTGATTGCAGTAGGCATGTTCACTCGAACAATCCTTGGCAAAGTGCCCATACTTGCAGCATCTAAAACACTGGACGATGTTGTAGTAATCATCGACGCTGCATCGGACCCAGTTGATGTTGATTTTCTTTAGTCTTAGAAGGATTTTCCTCAGTTTTGGTGTCACTTCGCATACCCAGTGGTTAACCTCTGGTTTTCTGCCCCATTTGTACTTGATGTTGATGTCCTTCTGGAATTCTTCCAAGTCTGTATAGTGTTCCGCTATTTTCAGGTTCTGTTGGTATATGGTTTCCACAATTTCTTCCTTTCCGATGTCTCTTGTCACATTGTAGATCGCCATTTTTGGTAGGATTTTCTTAGGTTCCCTTGCTGTCAGGTTGTTGATCTTGCTTATTTCCTCTATAACATTTTCCTCGCTGCTTTGTTGTTTTATCTGCACTAAGACACTTTGATTTCTTATTTTTCTCACTTTGGTTATGCCGACTTTAAGGGCTTTTGGATTCAGGTGCTGCTTGAGCCGCCTTTTTATCGTCTCGGCGTCTTTTTTCTTGTCTTTAATTTCTATAATAATGACCGATGTGTTGGAATTGGGCCTCGAGGCAGGCGGGACTCCCTTGACTTTCTCCGCAAAAGTGGGTGCTGGTGGTTGCCGCATCTTGCTAGCTTCCAGTAGTTGGTCAAGCTTCGTTGCTATTTCTTCCATCTCCGTATTGCCAGGCTTCTTGGTATTCTTGTATACGTCTATCATTCTGTCAAAGAATTCAAGTATACTACTGGAGTGAGTTTTGGTCCCGAACTTTGAATATGGGTTCTTTTCCATGTACTGCTCAAGTTCGTCTCTAATGGTAAAAAGTTCTACCATCCCCTGCTCGGGCTGCTTCCCGGGGGGGGTCAACGGATTCCTCATCCCTACACATAGCCAAAAGGGAAGTGACAGGGGAAGAGGTAAGAATAAATGAAAGTTGGAGAATGGCACTGAAAAGTGCCGTTTACAGCTGCTGTTAGCACCCCCTAAAGAAGGGGAAACAGGGCCACCACGTGTAGGTCAGCAGCTGGAGACAGGTAGTGGTGTCTTGCGATAAATAGCGTCTAGTAGACACTTGGTAAAGGTGAGAGAATAGCTTCGAACGGTTTGCTTCGAAAAATAGCTCACAATCGCACACAAAACGCTTAGGGTCTCAGCCCCAGTAGATAGGGACATTCATTCATTCATTTTATTCAACGTGTTAATACATATTTCCTGGCCCCGCAATTAGCATTACCAGGAAGATATTAAATATACAAGATATATAACGATAATTCAATGCTTTGTATAACACAGAATACAGAGTAAAATTATATATAATAAATAAACATAATATACAGAAATAATTAATACAGATTATATGTAGTACATAATGGAAATATTAACAGTAAAATAAATATAATCAAATATATACAAATTAAATTTCATGTAATAGAGAACAAAGTTAAAGGTACAGTGTCATAGTAAAGTACAAAGTAATTGAACAATATGTTCAATATTAGAATATATCATAATTACACATTACATATTTCAATTATATTATGGTACGTAGTATCACAGAAATCACATATGATGCATGACATCTTAAATATTTTAGCTACATATGAAGCATTAACGACAATCAATTATCAAACAGAGAATTCACATTTAAAGAGAGAAGTGCTAAACATAGAAGATAATGCAGTCAATACAAAAGTATATCAACAATGTAGTCATCACGAATATATATCAACTGTATAAAGTCATCTGTTGAAGTCTAGCTTTCTCTTTAATATAAACTGGACAATTTTTATCCATGGTGTTATGATCGTTATTGTCTAAATTTCCTCGGGAGCAATTAATACACTTGGGTGGATTCTGCTTATTCGGACAACATTTAAATAGATGCTTCTCGTTACAGTGACTACATATATTTTCTTTTTCAGGGCAACGTTTAGCAAAGTGATGGAAAGATAGACATCTGTAACACTGTATTACTGGAATGTAGTCATAAACACGACATGAAGACCATTGTAGATAAATTTTCCCAGCTTTTATCATCTTTTGTCTGATCTCTGGAGTTACTTCCAGTACCCAGGAGACATTTTCAGTATTCTTCTCATTTAATGAGAACTTAATGTGTACCTGTTCAGCAAAGATTCTATCAGTAAAAGTATCTAATAGATATGCATTCTGCTCAAAAATTTGTAAGATTAGATCTTCTTTAGCTACACATTTAGGTACTGATGCTATTTTTATCAGAGGTAATCTTTTTTTAGGTAATTTTGCACTTAGATTAGGAATTTTTTCTGCATTCTCTTTAAAATATTTGACTTCATTTTTGTGTTGTAAATCCACAGCGATACCTCCATTTCCTATTTTTCTAACATTTCGTACTCCTATACCTAACACTCCAGGATTCAGATTGTCTGTTAATTGCTTTTTTGTCTCCTCACAAGTAGCCTCTTTCTTATTGCTATAAACTAGTACTGTGTATTTTGGCGGAGGCGGTTCACTTACATTAAGAGTTGGTTTTAATCCTTTCTTTAGAACATCCCTATAACTCGAAGGACAAGAGTCGTTGCCTCCACTAAAATCATCTGATATGTTTTCCCTATTGGTAAGCATGGTATATTGAATATCCTTCATAATTTTGCTAGTTTCTTTATTTTGAGTTTCTGTAAATCTTAATAAATCTTCCTTTGTTACTAATCCAGATAATGTTTCATTAATTACATTGTTATTGTGAAGGGTTACCTCAGCAAGTTCGACTAATCTCGAGAATTGTGTTAAGATAAATGATAAGTGGCAATCAGCTCCAAATTTAGCGTTCGGAAATCGGCGAGAATATTGCCTAATTTCGTCCATAATACCATTAGTAGTTTCACGAAACTTCTGCATTATAGATTCCATTTTAAGTAAAATAGTATAAATTTTATTAGAAAGCGAGAAAAACCCAACTTCCGGTTAATGTTCTAGAAGCTTATAGAAGTTGAGGTCAATGACCTTTAACAGGATGTTGAATTTGATGAAATCTAAGAATTGCCGTAATTTAAAAACTATTAGTCCGATGATAACGAAATTTTCTGAGCAGGTTACGTTTAGGGTCTTAAGAGAACTGCCTGAGTATTTTGTGAAAATGGCCCACCGGAAGAAAGTTAACTGAGTTCGAATTTAGACCGGAAATAGTCGATAATTCCGCAAATATTAAGTCCAGAACAATTAAATTTTAAAGTTTTACTCACATACATAGTGCTAATAAAATAGCGTACCATGACCCGGATGATCGGTCAACTAAGTCCGGTAAACCGAATTCGTAAAATCCAAATTTTCAAAATGGCATAACTTCTTAACGGAGTATCCAATTTGAAAAATTTCGACGGACTCTTGTTCCAGATGCAAAACGGATTCAGCAAATGTATAACACTAATATAAAATAATAAGATGCACACAAAATATTATAAAAAATTAAGAGCTGAAGTTGTCCACATTCTATCACTTTGAAGTACTAGCGCCGCTTCAGTAGATAGGGACATTTTTTTTTTTTTTTCTTTTTTTTTCGTTAATGTTGGAGCTCGTCTTTGCAGCCGTGTTACTTGATGCGGCCGCTTCGACAGCTCCTTTTACTGTCTCTCTGCCTTGCAACGCTTCGCACAGAATTTAAAATCAAGTTTAATTACAAATTTTTAAATACACCGTACAATTTTGTGAGTCTTACATAGTTATATCCGCAATACCAGATTGTTTTTAACAATAAATTGCGAGATGGTTACACACACTATCGATTAGATTTTACGCGTACAATGATACTTAGTACATATGTCCAACAACAACGCAAATAACGTAGCATCTTCAATCAGAAGGTGCTTTTGAATAGGCCATTGATGACCTAATTGTTCACAGAGTGCACGAAGTTCCAATCTTCTATCTTCTAGTTTAATACAGTCAAATATAATATGTGTTGTATCTTCTCTCACTCCACAAGTCTCGCATAACTCTGATTCACTATATCCATGTTCATACAGATATCCATTGAAGTATCCATGTCTTGTGAGGAACGCTGATATATAATGTGTAACAGTAAAATGACTTATAGTCAACCTCTTAGGTACGCTTGGGATGAACGAAAATAGTTCTCTGCCTTTAGTAGAACTCTTTCATCTCTCCTGCCATAAGTTAGTGTAATATTGTTTAATTCTTGACTTCACTGTCTGTAACGTAAATCCATTGTATGAGATCCGTAACTCTTTACTTGATGCATCTTTTGCTAACCTATCCGCATTCTCATTTCCAAAAAGTCCCACATGAGCTTTAACCCATGCGAACACAATTCCGTTGTTAATGTCAGGCCCTTCGGCTCGTACCAGTTCCTTCCATATTTCGTTTGTTAATGGATTTCTATTATTCAGATCTCTTATTGCCGAGATTGCCGATTGACTATCTGTGCATATTGTAACATGTATATTAATACTTGCTTTATTAAGTCATCTCAGGGCAAACAAGATAGCGAACATCTCTCCCTGAAAGTTGTTGCATAAAGCATGTAACCTCCTTTGTTGATTATAGTGCTCTTTCCCACACACACAGTATACGAATGCAGAGCCAGTACCTTCTACTGAACTTGAACCATCTGTGTATAATCTCATATCTGTAATGTTATGTTCTTTAACTTGGATATTAGGCACATGTCTTATACTAAGCCTTTGTGTTTTAAGGAGTTGCCTCTCTAGTTTGACGTTCTCCAATTGTAAATAAGGTGGCACATGTTTTCTTTCCTTACAGTGTTTGATATCATATCTTAACTTTAACTGTATGTCTAGCGGCATTACGCCTGCCAAAACCTGTAACGCTTCATTGGCTACCGTTCTAAAGGTTCTTGTTATTCGTAAAAGAACCAATCTTTGAATTGAAATTAGTTTCCTTTTAACTTGGGGTCAAAAAATTGATTCTCCCCATGCTTCTACAGCATATGCCGCAATAGGTAAAATCGCACCTCTGTAAATTGTTAAGAGTGCCTCTCCAGTAAGTCCCCAGTCTCGCCTGGCAATCTTAAGCATCCAAACTGCCAGTTTGTTAATTTTATCCTTAATGCCTACAAGGTGTGGCAACCAAGACATTTTATCATCCAATATCACTCCCAAATATCTGATCTTATCTTCAATCTTTATTCTTTGTCCATTCATATGAAAACTTGGTGCTCTTTTGTTAACCTCAAATTTTGTATAGATAACTGCAATCATTTTCGTTGGGTTAAAGGAGAGCCGATTATCTGCTCCCCATTCGTATATCTTTTGCAAAACCTTATTAATTTGCCTCTCCAAGTCAGCCCTTGAATTTGCACCTTCTATTAACATAATGTCATCTGCATACGCCGTGATTCTTTTCGCATGTAAGAAATTTTGATTTAATAAATCGTTTAGTATCAAACACCAAAAGAATGGTCCTGAACAGAATCCTTGCGGGCATCCCATGGTAACCTCCTTTGTAAGTCTAGCTTCTCCATATGATATTGATGTTTTCCTATTCGTAAAATAGTCACATATTAACCTGTATATATTTCTAGGGCAGCCTACATCCTCAAGCCGATACAAGATTGACGGCCACCAGGCACAGTCAAACGCGCCTTGAATGTCAAGGCTAACTGCCCCCACCCAGGGGAACTGATCCCTCGTCATCTCTATTTCACGTACGACCTTATAAATTGCTGTTTCTGCACCTACTCCCTCACGAAATCCAAACTGATGTTCATTAAATGGGTGGTAACAATCAAACCATTCCAATAGCCTCTTTACAACAAGCTTATCTAATATTTTCCCCATAACGGGGAGAAGACAGATGGGTCTGAAACTCCTTGCTTCGTTAAGTGGTTTATTCTGACCCTTGTAAATTGGAATCACCACTGCATTTTTCCAGAGAGCCGGGAAAATACCATAAGTCAGGCAGCAATTAAATATATTTATTAGCAACTGTGGCAATCTTTTATGAATTTCAGTCACCATCTCAATAGTAATCTCGTCACTACCTGGCGCTTTACCAGTTTTGAAGCTTTTAATCGCCCAATTAATCTCCCCCTGCGTAAAAACCGGGTTATCAGCGCTATTTATGTTGAACCTTAGATTTTTCTGAATGCAGGCTTGCAGAATTGTATCCTGTTTGAAATCATCACTGTTAAAAAAGGTATTCATAAGGACCGTAAGACATTCATGAGTTGTTCTCGCTTGACCGCCATCAGCCTTTTTAAAGTCTGTTAAAACAGTTCCTGATTTAAGCTTTTTTGTTCCAATTTTATAGAGTAACCCCCAGGGGTCACTCGAACACTTATTACAAAACTTTTTCCAGCTCTCTAACTTTACCTTCTTAATATTCTCTTTATACTTCCTTTGTTCTGCAAGAAAGTCACTCCTCCATCTATCCCTGTGTATCATTGCACTTTTGAAATCTCTTCCTTTTCGCTGCTAACTTATTTTTATGAACAGTAAGTTCCTTATTCCACCATTTATTCCTTTTAGCCGTTTCCTCCATTCTTGGAATATGTCTTATTATACTGCCGTTTATGATAGTAATCAGTTTATTTAGTTCTATTTCTGCTTGATAGTGATCCACTATGTTCTCAAGGCACTGTGTTTGCCCACTTATTTCTTCAACAATCCTGCTCCAGTTTGCTAAACGCATGTTTAACTTCCTCTTATTGCCCTCTATAATCTCATGTTCCATGGTATAAGTAATATAACGATGATCAGAGAGAGAGAAATCCGGACAGACCTCCCACTGATGTATATAGGGGAGTGCCGCATAATTACACAGAGTAATATCAAAATTTGACGAACCATTTGCTGATTCAAAAGTTGGTAGATGGCCAATCTCATTTACAATAAATAGTTCTTTTTCACTTATAAATTCTTCTAACAACTCACCACGATCATCTGTATCCATGTCAAACCACAAGCAAGAGTGTGCATTTACATCTCCTGCAATCAAGATTCTATGTGTACCTGCGTACGTAACCATCACCTCATCTAATTTTCCTAGTAATTGTCGTATATCCTTATCCTTTGGAAAATAAATACTTCCCACAATCCAATTACCGTCTGGTAATGCTATTTCCACTATTGTAATGAAAGAATCACTAAATTTTGTCAATAATACACACCTCAGTCTTAAGTCTGTCACAAGAACCATTGTCCAAGTAATTGAATTTTTGATTTTGATGATATGAAACCGTGCTTTACAATTTGTTTATGCTTCTAACACAATAAAGTGCTATAAATTAAGACACTTGGCGGGTTTTTTCATCTTTATTTAGTTGATAACTAAATAAAGATGAAAAAACCTGCCAAGTGTCTTAATTTATAGCACTTTATTGTGTTAAAGCATAAATGAATTTTTGATGTTATAAAGTTTGTTACTGACAATTGGCCAACCCATTGGGGTGCCATTTCTCTGATAAGGCTCCTGTACCAACAGTAAGTCTGCCTTATTACACATTCTCTCAACTAATTGCGACACCGCCGCAATTCCTCTTCCCAGGTTAATTTGTATAACTTTAAAGCAATCTCTCTGTTTACATTGGTTGTTATCAGCCTGTGTTAATTCTATAATACTATTCATACTCCATTCTTTATTGTATCATCTTAATTATCTTTTGTCTTTCACTGCACGCATTCTGATTTGCTCGATGACCAAAATTGGCATTCTTATTCCTGATACAATTGATACATGTTGGCGCAGTTTGCTTATTCTTGCATTCTATATATTTATGGTCACCACTACAGTGGTTACAGTAATTTCGTTCACTTTGACAGTCCTGAGCAAAATGCCCATACTTACAGCACTTAAAACATTGTACTATTGTAAAGTGCTCTTCCACTGAACATCTTACCCATTCCAAGTTTATTCTTTTGAGCTTAAGCAGTATTCTTCTAAGTCCTGGTGAGATTTCACAGACCCAGTGTTTAACCTCTGGGCTTCTACCAAATTTAACCTTCACATTAATCTCTTTCCTGAAATCATCTATTCTTTGATATACATTTCCAATAACTTCATTCTGTTGATATATTCCTTCTACTATCTCTGTTCTGTTATGATTTGATGGTATGTTGAAAATTGTAACTTTCGGTAGGACCTTTTTTGGTTCCCTTGCTTTTAATTTCGGTATTGCATTAATTTCTTTCATGTTGTTCTCCATTACCTTTCCCTTCCACTTCCACCAGCAGGCCCTTATTCTGTAATCTTCTCATTCTTTTGATTCCAATGTTCATTTGCTTTGGGTTTAAACTTTCCTTCAATCTGCTCTTAATTCCTTCAGCATTTTCACTCTGATCTTCACTGTTTATACTCAGTATTGTACCTTGTTCTATACGAGATGTTGATGGTGCACTTCCTCTTACCTTCTCGGCATATGTTGGGATGATCTGTCTTTCATTAAGTAGCTCATCGACTTTTTTTGTGAGCTCTTCTATTTGTACGTCCCTTGGCTTAAAGGTTCTATTAAATATTTCTACTTCTTGGTCAAAAAATCCAATATTGCAGCTGAGTGTACTATTGTTCCAAACTTTGAATTTGGGTTATCTCTCATGTATCTTGCCAGATCTTCTTTGATCTGTGATATCTTCACTCTTCCTTTTTCTACAGTATCCATCTTCGGGGCTGGCAACTCGTCAGTCCCGCTCATCTGAAACGACAAATAAGAAATAGGAGAAAAGAATAGAGAAAAGAATGGCAGTGAAAACTGCCTTTTATTGACAGCTATCAGCACCCCAGAGACAGGGCAACAGGGCCACCACGAGTAGGTTAGCTGTCTTGAGACTGCACTGTGAGCAAAAGAGTGTGAAACACACTAAATCAACTCGATATAGCAAAAGCACTTTCAAACGATACTCACAACAAACGCTTAGGGTCTCGGCCCCAGTAGATAGGGACAAGCGTCCCAAAGTCCCAATCTCCTGCTGCACCTGTCTAAGAAGACTTCTCAGCAGAATAGATCCAAAATTAAATATTAAACTATAAACACCAGAATATCTAAAATAAATACAATTAAAACTGGACAATATAAGAAATAAGTATAACCAACCTTTAAACTAATGTCTAAAACCACGTAAAATAGAATGCTCTAAAAGCATTAGCTTTAAAACCTTAAAAACTTTCCCATAGATGACTTCTGACGAGACTAACCGACGTAGGTTACCCACATCCCCATTACAATTTAAATATATACAAGTTGATCGCCACACTGCCAGTCTTGGACACACAAACACGAAGTGCTCTAAACTATCCTCCATCCCACACTCACATAAAATAGAAGAAACTAAATTAAATTGACACAATTTCAAACGAAAATCACCGTGGCCCGAAAGAATTTGACTCACATAGAAACCCGGTTCTACCCACCCCATGCGAATTCTATCCAACACAGAGGGAAAAAATACAGCAGTTACTCTACCCTTATCCATATCCTTCCATTTACAATCCCACTCTCGATATATCTGGCCCCGAATAGATCTCCATGCCCAGGCATCAGTTTTCCCAATAAAATCCCTCGGATAATAAAAATTACCTATATTAAAAGCAACCCCAATACATATTAAATATCTATAATAGGCATACTTAACCTCTAAATCAAGAGGTAACTCATTAGCAATAACTTGGATTGCAGCGGTTGAAGTAGTCCTATATGCTCAGGTCAACATAAGAAGTGCTACACGTTGAGCCTTCCATAACTTCTGTATAAGAGGGGGTTTTAACACGTCACCCCCACACACCAGCGGCATACGTCACCTCATTAACATGATCGGCCACCGACATCCTATTCCCCAGTTTCAAACCAAGGTAATTTAAGGACCGTGCCATCCGAATAGGGACATTATCCACACGCACACTGGGGGAGCGATCCGGGCTAAGGACACCCCTCAACAGCAATATCCCCGACTTTAAAGGGGCAAGTTGCAATTTAATATTCCTAAGCCCAGAGCTAAGCAGACGGAGCACCTCACCACTGAACACCTCCAAGCCAGCCCTACTATTATTAGCCACCAATACCACTATATCATCCGCGTATGCCACAAACTGATAACCTGAGCTTCGAAGACCTACCAGAATGCCATTAAAAACATAATTCCAAAATTCAGGACCCAGGACCAAGCCCTGGGGACACCCTTTACTAACAACCTTATCTCTGTACTTTTCCCCATGAGAATACCTAACAACCCGATGTCTAAAGTAATCATTTATGACACTATACAAATCTAGAGGACAATTCTGTTGACGTAGAGTCTGCATGACAGTTGGCCACCAAATATTATCGAATGCACCACTAATGTCCAAAAAAATCCCTAACACATATTTACACTCCAAGTTTTGTGCCCGCGCCTGCAAGACACAAATGGCATCCGTCGTGGATCTACCCCTCCGGAATCCATATTGATCCTCATCCAAATAATTCCTAAACACCGCTTGCAATTTAACTTTAATCAACCTCTCAAAAACTTTGCCAATAGTTGATAGAAGGCATATTGGGCGATAAGATTTCGGATCCTGTCTATCCCTATTCTTATCCTTAAGCAATAAAATAACCTTTGCTAATTTCCACGTATTAGGAAATATGCCAAACAATAGACAATTATTATATAAATGCAATAACTCACTACGAATAACAGGATAGGTCTGCCGTAACATTAAATACGTAATACTGTCATACCCGGGGGCTTTACGGCCTTTCAATTGTAATATAACCTTATCTAAATCTGCCACTGTAAACAACTCTGACTTCCTATTATTAAAATAATTATCATTATCAACTCTAATTTGTTCCTGGGCAATTGTATCTTCCTCCTTATTATCATCAGGGAACAATACTCTAAACAAACTATCAACAGACGTTTCCCAATCTGTTGAATAACCTAAATCATCACGCACTGAACACAATACATTCATAGACTTTACCTTTTCTTGTACTATTTTGTATGGTGTACCCCACACATCCCTATTTGAACCTGATTCAACAAAATTACGCCAACTGACTTTTTTAGCTATCAATATTTTACATCTATATTCCTTATATATCTTACGGTATTCCTGATACTTAATACCCCGCAAAACCAAATCCCGTTCACGTTGAAAAAATCTTCGCAACCTACATACCTTACGACGCAGCATATCTAACTCGTCACTCCACCATCGTGTCCTATATTTACACCTTCGTCTTATGCGAACTGTAACATACATAGCTCTACCAAAAGCCTGATGTATATTATTACAATAAGTAATTAAATCACTTTTATTCCCAATTTCCGGGGTCCGATGGTTATCAAGATACCTCAGAACAATAGCTCTGAATCTTTCCCAATTTCCTCCCTTTGTAAAATAAAAGTCATAATCTATTACATGCCTTTTAGTACCAAAATCAACCTCATATGATAGCAATGCATGATCAGAAGAACTATACTCATGAGACACCCTACACAGTGATAGAAATTGACCCAAATTCTCCGAATAGGCCACCATGTCAACAAAAGAAAAACCCCTAGAAGATTGGAACGTTGGGACTTCCGATTAATCATGTAACACACTAAAATTCCATCTGCCTAAAACAGCCATCAAAACTTCTCCGCGATCATCCAATATACTACTACCCCAAAGGGGAGACTAGGAGTTCGAGTCAATGCCTAAAACTATCATATTCCCAGATAAAGCCATCAAAATCACTTCCAATTCAGCTACCAATTTATAAATATCACCGGAAGGGGGAAAGTATAAACTAACTATATAAACTTTTGTACTCTCACTTGACATCTGTGCAACAGCACAGGTAGAAGAGAACTGAACTAAATTCAAAGGTACCCACACTGGACTACAAATAACCAGGGCAGCCCACGGAGTTTCAGCAAAACTCTGCACTACCCGCATACCTAAACCAAACCCCCTTACCTTATCCTTATATACATACGGTTCCTGTACCACTAACACATCCGGCTTAAACTTATCAATATATAACAACAATTCACTAGGGACAATTTTGTTCCGTTGCATATTAATTTGTGCCACTTTTAAAACTGACTTAATACTCCTATTATCCATAGTCTATGGTTTGTTTATAACGACTTATCGCTATCTGAAAAGAATAACAATTCTTGTCCCTAGAAATATGATCGTTTCTTTTCCCTAATCTTTTGCACGGTACACAAACCCTAACAGGAGTTTCCTTACTACAGTCCCTCAACCTATGACCATCTTCCCCGCATTTATAACAAGTCTCTGTCTGTTGCTTGCAAAACTTTGAGATATGGTTAAACATCTGGCACCTAAAACACTTAGTTATCACACAATAATCCTTAATCCCACAACATCTATATTCTATATATAACTTAGTTAAAGTCAATAGCTTATGCCGCAAACCTGGTGCTACTTCAACCACCCAATTAACCATAAAATCACACTTTCTCCCAGTGCGATATAACAATTTAAAATCACGACTAAATTCATCAAAATCACAGACTGAATCACCATAAATTAAATCAGAATTAAGAGTAAAAATTAACCGAACGAATTATATTTCTGTGATATCCTTAGGAACATCAACTAAAAGCATACGTGGTCTACGCCTTACGGGAGTCGTTAAATTTAATCCCTCTGCCTTTAATATCTCATTATTCAATAAACGCTCTCTATCTTCATTTTTTGCCAGCGTAACTACAACACCTCCACTCCTCATCTTATGCATAGACTGCAACCGTATTCTATCTTTACTAGGGTTGATACTTCTCAAAACTTTACGCCTAATATCTTCACTCCCTTCGTCGGCTTTACCTCTAATAAGCACAACAGACTCACTACTTCCCTCCCTACTATCTCTATTTGTATCCTGTACTATTTCCGAAAACAAAGGAACAGGCACCGCAGCCATCTTCTCTACTTGTTCAAAAGCACTAAGTCTTCCTAATAACCGTTTATTTTCTAAAGTTAAACTCTTAACTAATCCTACAGCCTGACCAAATATATCTATTAGAGCACTCGAAACTAACTTTGATACCCTACTATCCTTATGTAATATAGCTCTTCTAAAATCAATTAATAATTTCTCTGCCTCCTGCAAATATCCAAGATTGCTAATTACTACATCTTCATCTGTCTCCTTCACCTGTAAACTAGCATTCAATCCGCCTGTTGGTGATTCAAGTTGAGGGTCAGGTACCCCTCCCCCACCTCCCTGCACGTGTAAACCTTTATCTTTTTTCCAACTACTCATATTAAATTAAAGGAAGAATCCCAAAACCCCCCAAGACCCGGATAAGAACCGGACCCTTCCACCCCACCATGCACTCGGCATGCAACGAGGCTAAAGAGAGGACCAAAGACGAATTGTATGGCCTCGGCTAAGGCCCCCACGCCCTGCCAGAGGGACCTGGACAGGGCGCCACCCTGCACTCTGACAGGGCGCGAGATTGTTCGCCAGTTGACCAGGGCTGCCAGGGTAAGCTGGCTAGGCCCCCTGGGCCCCTCCCTACCTGGCGCCCCAGGTGTGCTAACCCCAGTGTATTAACTGTACCTTCAAAATCTGTCTTCAGCCCTCTCCCCCGAGGACATGCCAAGCACATGACAAGGCTTCCAGGCCCGGAACTAGGCCGAGTCTCCCTGCCGCACCATTAGCTTCCTTAGGACGCATGCCATTACAGCATGCCCCCTGGGTACTGAGCCCCTGTGCCACGACAAGGCTGGTAAGTAGATAGGGACAATCAATTAATCAATTTTATTTAATATGTAATAACTCATATTCTGGCCCCGCAGTAGCATTGCCAGGAAAAAATAGCTACAATACATATATCATTAATACAATTTTCGTGAATACAGAAAGAATAATTCATATGATTTACCATTAATTAAAAATATGTTACAAATAATCATTATTGTTGAGATTCCAGAATATGTTATACAATATAATTTCATGTATATCACGTGAGTTACTTAATTTTATGAACAGAAATTTAAGTTATAGTACATATAGTTAACATTGTAAATTAACATTCAACATACAGTTATTATATACGTACAATTCAACATACATTTCTTATATATTTTTGCACAGATAAATTTATACGAATCCAATAAAAAATGTAAGTCTTATTTTACTAACACAGTAGTATGTTACATATATTCTCGACATCAATTATGTACTGTACATTTAATATCAACAATCAATGTGCGACAATCAATGCGCATATATTAGCAATTTTTATGCCTTTAACAACGTTCTCACGAAATATGCTATATTAGCCATTTATAATTTAGTATACATATTAGATCAACAGAGCAATCACATTCATACAGTATAATAATACGCATCTTTAGTGTAGTAAAATATTTAATGATATGAACATAGTAATAATAAAATTATAGTTGAATGTTAATAGTAAATAGCTAAGTACACAAGTATTATAATAACACAAACTCAAAAACAATACAAAGTATTATACCTTATAAGAGTATACAATAATTTAACAGTTATACAAAGAAACCAATGGAGTTAATAGTCCATGATAACTTTATGTGTCTTATCTTTGGTATACCAAAAACAAGATTGGAGTTAAAATTTTTCGTTATGGAGAAGTTATTACCTAGATGAGTTCAATTTCCATTTACTTCTACATTCTTGAATGTGTATTGCTGTCTCAAAATCTTTAATGCTGCTCAGTCAGTGCTTCAAGTTAGGTCTGGTATCAGCTGGTATTATATTATTCACGGATTAAGTGTTCCATATGCCATGTATATCTAAACGACACTAATTTTATTAATTAATATAGTATATCTATATTGTAAAGCATTAAAATTACAACAAAAATATTTATATACATATTACATAAACCATATAGGTTCTTCCATAAGAACCATTCATGTCTTATGATAATATCATTAACCCACAATATATAATATAAAACAGAAACAACTTTAAAACAAAACCAACAAAACCCAATGTGATCCTATGTATTATTAGTTATAAATAGCAAATAACGTGACCACCACCTTTTGCTTGCTGAGGGAGTTTTATTAAAATCAAATGCTTTCGATCCACTTAACGGATCATCATCAGGATAGAATATACTAAAATGGAATACAACATAAATGGAACAATATGTTCAAAAATTCAAAAATATCCATAAACTGACAAAATATCAATTAATAAAAATAAATAATAAATTGTAAACGATACCAAATAATAAATAATATACTACGACGACCAAACATTAATAATAAGTTTCCTT
>NW_019385878.1:133575-152810 GCF_000671375.1 Centruroides sculpturatus | reverse complement strand
AAAAGACGGATAAGATTTTTCATACAAAAAACAAAAATAACAATCTTTAAACAATAAAATTCAGGGTTTAAAGGTAATTTTATAAGAATTGAATAACTGATAATTGTAAACAAATCTATTTCTTAATATGTTGTAAATTAAATAGGAAACATAAATTTTGCTAAAAATAACATTGATCATGAAAGTTATAGATGTCGGATAGTGCTAAGGAATCCGAGTTCGAGTACGGATCGGCTTAAAAATTTTCATGGGTGTTTGATCCGAATACATAGAACCTTTTTTTTCCTCTTCATCATCCGAATGTCAATGGAGACTGCCGGGTGATAAGGAAGAGAGAGAGAGAGAGAGACTGATATGAGTACACTTGGCCGAAACCTTAATGGGCATAGTGGAGGTCTGTTAGAATCCTCAGAATGATTGGGTTGATGACTACATATAAGATATCAACGTCTCTCAATCACCCTGCTCCTAATCTAGGTCTGACAGATTGTCTGATGGTAAAGGCTGTTTTAATATCCGCAGGGCGTAAAAAAGACTACGAAAATTATAAGAAAGAACATGATTCTATTTATCACAACAGCGATGGAAAAGAAAGAAAATTTCTGTTTATTCTGTTTTTATCTTTACTGTGATAAAAGATGTCGGTCAGTTGCGCGGCAGCTTAGCTTCGGTTTGCCGCTCTGGAGGACCCGAAATCGAGTCCTGTTTGTATTTTCCGGTCTCCTGTCCTTTAACTGAGGACGAAATGGCTGATCACTTGGGATTCTGTGTTGTGTGGCACTTACTAGATTCGATTGAAGAAGCTGCTATTGCCCTGCTGGTATTCGGATGGGTTGTGTATCAGATATGTCGGTCTCAGTACGAGTGTTTCAGGCATCAGTTCTGAATGACTTCCTCCACAAAAAAAATGATAAACAATTAATTTTCTTCAATTNATTAATTAATTTTTTACTTTTTATGCTTTATATTGTAGCAATTTACACTGAAGTGGGGCTCATACAGGCCCGAAATGCAATAAAGGAGTACCTAACCTAATAGCTGAGAGAAAGTCTATCGTTTTTACTAATTCGGATTAAAGAGACACATATTAAATTTAAAAAAAAATAACTATTTCTATTGGAAATTTTCTATAATTGAAAATAAAATGAATGCCATTCAATTAATGTTTTTATATTTTGTGGAATTATTTAATTTTATTACGTTCTTCAATTTTTTGTAATATTCTTGTTAAATTACAAGCGATTGAATATTTTATTATTATATTCAAAATTAAATAAAAGGGATTTAAAAATTGATTTAATTTAATGTCGAAAAAAATAATAGGTTATTTCACATTTCTAAAGATTAAAATAGTTTATGCAATAGTAATTAAGGAATACGATTTTAAAATCAAATAAAAAAATATGTAAATTTTATTGCTTTCATTTAAAAAATAAGACCAAATTTCCAATACAATTATTTACATTATTTCTAAATACAAATTGGTATTTTTTTCCATTTTGTATTTTCTCATAAAAACTATTAAACAGAATGAGTTTATTTCTTTTATGTTTACAAATTTTATTTTATTTCTTATCGTAAAAATTTTTATTTTTAATATATACAGTCGACCCCCCCTATAAGATCGTTGATTCTTCTGTTTTATATGAATTCCATGTTGTACGAGTCACTTAGATTTTACAAATACATGTGCCGGGCTGTGAACGGCTCACATATTTGTAAAATCTAAGTGACTCGTACAACATGTAATTCAGATAAAACGGAAAAATCAACGATCTTATAGGGGGGTCGACTGTATATATATTTTTTTTAAATTTACATCATTTTATTTACTTATTCCACTTTTAATATAGATTTATTATATACTTTTATATTTAAACTTTAAAGTAATAAAATATATTAACTAGATCTTAAGTTTCTAACAAAATTTCCAATTAATCAAAATAAATATATATATAAATATTTAATGTTATATAATAGTCTACATATATATTATGTAACATTAAATATTTTTATATAAATCAGATAAAATGCATTAGGACTTAATTTCGACCCAATTATATAATTTATTACTGTTTATTACAAAATGCATAAGAAAAGACGGATAAGATTTTTCATACAAAAAACAAAAATAACAATCTTTAAACAATAAAATTCAGGGTTTAAAGGTAATTTTATAAGAATTGAATAACTGATAATTGTAAACAAATCTATTTCTTAATATGTTGTAAATTAAATAGGAAACATAAATTTTGCTAAAAATAACATTGATCATGAAAGTTATAGATGTCGGATAGTGCTAAGGAATCCGAGTTCGAGTACGGATCGGCTTAAAAATTTTCATGGGTGTTTGATCCGAATACATAGAACCTTTTTTTTCCTCTTCATCATCCGAATGTCAATGGAGACTGCCGGGTGATAAGGAAGAGAGAGAGAGAGAGAGACTGATATGAGTACACTTGGCCGAAACCTTAATGGGCATAGTGGAGGTCTGTTAGAATCCTCAGAATGATTGGGTTGATGACTACATATAAGATATCAACGTCTCTCAATCACCCTGCTCCTAATCTAGGTCTGACAGATTGTCTGATGGTAAAGGCTGTTTTAATATCCGCAGGGCGTAAAAAAGACTACGAAAATTATAAGAAAGAACATGATTCTATTTATCACAACAGCGATGGAAAAGAAAGAAAATTTCTGTTTATTCTGTTTTTATCTTTACTGTGATAAAAGATGTCGGTCAGTTGCGCGGCAGCTTAGCTTCGGTTTGCCGCTCTGGAGGACCCGAAATCGAGTCCTGTTTGTATTTTCCGGTCTCCTGTCCTTTAACTGAGGACGAAATGGTTGATCACTTGGGATTCTGTGTTGTGTGGCACTTACTAGACTCGATTGAAGAAGCTGCTATTGCCCTGCTGGTATTCGGATGGGTTGTGTATCAGATATGTCGGTCTCAGTACGAGTGTTTCAGGCATCAGTTCTGAATGACTTCCTCCACAAAAAAAATGATAAACAATTAATTTTCTTCAATTTTTATTTTATATTTAAAATTTTTAATTCATATGTCGGGTTATAGTGTGTATAAGGTTGGTTTTATACGTTTTTAGTTGACTGAGGAGGGGCAAAACGAAGCCCGAAACGTGTGTATAAACGTGCAACAAAAGCTGAAATAAATGAATGAGTTATTTCAAGTGTTGATTATTACACTGCATTGCGGTTTTGAAAAACGGACATTATTTTATAAATATTCTATTTTTAAATCATCAGGCTTGTATTAATGAATAGATTAAAAGTACAGTACAGAAATTGCAAAACGTCACGTCGGGTGGTAGACGATTGACCAACGAAATGCTAAAGTTTAAAAAATGCGTTATAATTTTATAAATACTGAATATTTTTAAATGAAATAGTTAAAAAGGACCAGAAAAGATATGATCAGCTATCGAAAGAGCCATTAAGAATAAACAAAATTGTACAGGTACTAGATTTTCCGGTAGCTTGGTGTCACGAAAATCTCTCTCGTTGTAAATCTAGTAGAAAAAATGCAGAATTTGGGATTGCGTAAGTCCAGAACGATTCAATAAATTTATACAAAATTTAATTCTTCCATGGTCATCGCGGATACTAAATTTTTTTAAATTTATCCAAATCAGTTTATTGGGCTTGGAGATATTAATGGTCCTTTTTTCTAAAACTCTTTCCGCCCTGTGGACACTAAGAGGGCCTCTTTTAATAAGCCTATTATGTATTCGGCCAGACCCACAATGGGGCGGCCGGCTGGTGAGGGACGGAGGCCGACATATCCGGTCGGACCACCTCCCGAAAAATTCATTCCTGGGGACTTTTCGACCCGTCTGCATGCGATCTCGAGTCCCACAGAGCGGTAGGCTGCCACCTTAACCGTACGGCCATCTGGCCGGTTAAGCTCTGTTATATTATGAAATTGAAGTATATTTAAAGTAATTTTAAATATCGACAAGTTTTATAAGAAAATATTAAAAATATTTTCTGTTTTCTAAAAACTGGAAATTAAAAATAAAAAATTGTTATGCGATGCGATATTGCAACATGACGCAATGTAGTGTGAAGTGAATGGAAGACAAGGACATGTGTACCTTATCTCTCGTGAGACATGAAAATTCACGTATGAATAATTTCCTCCTTGAAAGAAGAAAGATGTTAATTTTTTTTTCAAGATAAGGAATATTAATAAGAAGGAAAAAAAGCAAAGATTTAACTTTGACAAAATCACGAAAGAGAAAACTGTAAATAATATACTTTCTAATATATTCTCCCTGTAAAATTATGAAAATAATAAAAATATAAGGCTCTTCGATATTTTTAAATTGACATTTCTGTTCATATTGTTAAATAAAAACTTTTGAAATCTTAGATTTTAAAATCTTAAAATAATTGAGTTTAAAAAAAACGAACGTAAAATATAATTTAAAGGCTAATTATTTTTGCTTATAATATTAAAAAGTGTAGTATAACCTGAGAATCAATTTATAATTTATACAAACATTTTTTTTTATTTTACTTTTTAAAATAATAATAATAATCAGATTTTATAAATATTAATTATGTTTTATTTGATCAAAATAAAACATAGTTCAGTCTACAAAATGAAAGAATATTTTCTTTCTAAAAAATAACTCAAATATTAGGAAAATTTATTATTTTTCTATATATTAATCATTAGATTTCATAATTTATACATTTAAGTACATAAAATCTATTATTATAAGTAAATAAAAATATTATTTATTGTGATTTTGGAGTTTGCATTGTATAGTTTGATAGAACATTCTCTTGTACACTCCTTCACCAATTATGTGCTTTCCTGTGCACGGGCCCCTTTATATCTATTGTTTTTACGCTCAGCAATTGTCGCCCAGCAATGGCGCACATGTAATCTTCATCCTTAATCTTTCCCTTCCCCATCGTCTCCCCTTTTCTTCAACCCCCCTACCTCCTTCCTTCCCTTCCTTCGCTGGTTATGCCTTTCGGTGCGGCCAGGATCTATCAACTATCTATAGTTTGATAGATACATAAAAGTTTAATTACAACATTGGCATTAAACAATTACATTTAATATTTTAACATTAAAATTTTTAAATATATATATATTTGTTCTTGTGCCATATTCCTCTGAATAAAAAAAAACAAAAAAAAATACAAAAATGATTAAAAATAGGCTATTATATATTAAATAAGTTAGTATAAATATATAATAGAATACCGAAACATTATATTTAATATTTGGTTAGTTAAATAATATAATTTATTATTTAGAAAATGAAATTTTAAATAAGTAATGCACAAAAATTTTTTTGTTAAATTAGTCAAATATTGAATAGAAACTGCAATTTTTATGAAGAATAATTATTATTATTATTATTTTTTATAGTATAATCAATTGTATTAATATTTAATAAATAACAATACATAATATAATATATACTTCAGTTGATAAGGATAAAGCTTCGGGAATTGAATAATACAGTAATGGAAATTTAGTTCTGTAACAAATAGAACTATAATCAAATGATTCGATTGGTCCATTTAGAAATGAATTTCATTTATTTCATATGCTAATATTTACTGAAATGTTCTAAAATAGATATTTACTAACAATAATTATAATAAAATGCTAATACGAAATAGTNATACAGTCGACCCCCCTATAAGATCGTTGATTTTTCTGTTTTATCTGAATTACATGTTGTACGAGTCACTTAGATTTTACAAATATGTGAGCCGTTCACAGCCCGGCACACGTATTTGTAAAATCTAAGGGACTCGTACAACATGGAATTCAGATAAAACGGAAAAATCAACGATCTTATAGGGGGGTCGACTGTATATTACACTATTTGTTATTATGAGTGTATCTACAACACTATATGTGTGTTGTAGATAAGTACTATTAAAATAAGGTCTTAATTACTATTAAAAAATACTTGACAATATTTTTAAAAATTTCTTTTGTAATAAAAAAATATATATTATATTAAAATACATTATTAATATACAGAATATAATATAAAAATAATTTATTATTCCTCTTAAATAGGTAAATACAGATATTGGAATATAAATATACAGTTATTTATATATACTTATTTACTGAATAGCCTATTGATTTTATTGTAATTATTAATATGAATACAAGTACAGGCATTAAGATAATACCAGTCGACTCCCCTATAACACTGTTGATTATTCCATTTTATATGAATTCCATATTGTACGAGTCACTTAGATTTTACAAATACGTGAGCCGTTCACAGCCCGGCACACGTATTTGTAAAATCTAAGTGACTCGTACAACATGGAATTCATATAAAACGGAATAATCAACAGTGTTATAGGGGGTCGACTGATATTTACACATCTTTTGAGCACAAAGATGGCCTTTAATTTTAATTATACCTATCAAGACCAGGCCTACAATAGTTTTACGATATCCTCGCAATATATAAATATATTTAAATGAACAAATAGTAAATAATTTTTAATATCGAATTGCAGAAAAATTTTTTGAACGTATTTGTGCTATGGAATTATAACTTAGTAAGGCTAGTATTAGATATAAAGCGATTATAAATTGCTTTAACGCCTACACAATGTAAGTTAAGAATGTGTTAATCTCTTGATAAATATGTATTTTAAAATAGAAATTGTAACAAGATAACACGAGGATTATCTTTTATACACTCAAGTAATAATTTATTGACTAATACTATTTAAATTTTACCATATTTTTCTTTAATAAATTAGTTTAATAAAAAAAAAAAGATAAATTATTAGAAATTGTAATTACTCTTAAGTAAAATAATATAATAAACTCATCATAGCTTTAAATTTAAATAAATTGACAATTAAACATTAACTTCCTCTTTATTTTCGTTAATTATAATTATTAAATTATAACAGTTGAAAGTATTAAAATATAGGGCTTATTTTTTAGTTCTTAACTTTTATATTCTATGGGCACTGAGAATTTTTTTTCCATTTCCATTATGGATTCGGCCCTCAATGGAAGTGGCCGGGTGATGAGACACGGGGCCCGATATATTTGAAAAAGCTGTATATGAAAAATTCATGAGGCACTGGAGAAAGACTCCTCGAAAAAATTTAGACCCACCATTGGCAGAGTGGATAAAACCACTGAACACTAGTAGTTGGTCTCGGGTTCGTGCTTCACCAATGACTTCTCCCATGGATTTTCATCACATTTATAACATCTAAATAGGGATAGACAGGAATAATCGCCCTCGGCAGATCAGTTTTATGTTACCATACCTTATTTCATCAATCTAATCCGAAAAAAATCAGGTCCGTTGTCTCGACATAAACTTAAGTATAAGTGTTTCGAATATAAATTTAACTAATTCACGTAGTAGTGATAAAATGTCTATGGTATCATTTACCATTTTAGTAGGTTTACCATAAAACTTTTATGATTCAACAGCTGTACTTGAAAATAATAAGAATTCAATGTATTTTTTACGAAACTGGAATAGTTTCTAAATACAGCATGTAACAGTTTAATTTAAACTTACATATTTATAGAATAAAATATGAAGTTAATGAGAATTTTCTATATTTTCAATCTTAAACTGGCTTACGTACAGTATATATATAGGCTATATGTGTGTATATTAGTTTGCAAAGTATGGTAAAAGTTTTAATCTAATACTTTTGACATTAAGATCTACTCTAGCGATAAAATTAATGATAAAAACCCAGAAAATTAGTAAAAAAAAAGGTACTATTTAACATGAAAAATTAATTAATGAATCACCAATTAATTTAAAAGCAACGCCTTTAATCCAAAAATAAGTAATCAGTCGAAGAATTTTTTTCTGAATAACTGATTTAGAAATCGATAATAATAATAATATTGATCGATTAAATAATCGAAAGAATTTTCTATACTTTGATTAATCGATTTATATAAAATTATACGAAATCAAATATACAAAAGCAGTTAATTCAGAGTAATTCATATATTATTCTGAACTGCTTTTGTTTGTACAGTAAAACCTGGTTTTAACAGATTGAAGGTGTCCATTAAAGCCGAAAGTCTGTTATATAATTGAGATGAGTTTCATAAAACAATTTTAAATGCTAATAACGAATAAAATCTACATTAATTCCGACCCCACTCGAGATATGACACGCGATCATCCTCCTCTATCTCCTCATCCTTTGCCTTTAATCATTAACATTTAATAGGATCAATCCTCTTCGTATACAAATTTCCGTACTAAATTTCAGAAATTTTCGACAAAAGACATAAGAATTATTAAACTTTAAAGTGATTTAAACAAAATCGTTCCCTCCACACATAAAATATGTTATAATTAATAGGTTTACTATTGAAAAATAAGATTAATTTATTTTAAAAAAGTACATTAAGGTATCATTAAGTTGTAATTAATTTTGTTATTTCTAGATTTATAGAAACTTATCTGTTTAAAAAAAAACTACAGTTATTTTTAGGTGCAAAGTCGTGTCTTTTTTTCAGAAATTTCAAATCATCATCTATCTTTTTTTTAATTTAAATAAATAGAAATTATTCGTATTTTATTTAATTATTTAGAAATTTTAAAACATTAAAAATTATATACGAGTTTCTATGATTTAAATGAATTCACAAAAATGGGATATTCATAAAATAATGTATATAACAGACAAAAGATATTAAAAATTTATAGATTATCTCAACAGTAATATAAAATAATAACCTAGAAATTTCAAGAAAAATTTATTTAAAATTTTATGTTATTTAATATTTAAGTAGTTTCATATTTATTTGATTCCCTTGAAACTATACCTCGTTTTCTTAACAGTTTCTAGGAAATAAAAATAGAATTTTGACGATTTTTCGTCCAATTATTTATACGCCCACTGTTGGTCGGACGTGGATTTGCGCCCCATCAACGGACTAATGCGTGGAGTTTTTCCGAATTTTCTTCACGTGTCTAACACCGAAAAAGGGTCAATTTCCCATAGAAAGTTGTCTCGGAAATCATTCCTTATGGCAGATCGCCCATGTGTTGAGTTGCCATATTCCATTAAACCACATCAACTATCTATACGCGTTGTACACTCCATACTCTACACATCCTGAACTAATTTCGATAAATATAATCTCTATTGTCTATACCTTATGTATTTTACATTCGGCTTTATAAATGTACACTTTATAACTATAAAATTCTGATTATAATCATTAAATTTTGTAAAAAAAAAAAAGGGTTCTAAATTCAATTTAGACGGGACATTCTATTCACAAATATACTTGGATCGAGTTAACTGACTTTTGGGCCAGTCTGTACAGCTTATCTTGTATTAAAGATATTATCTATATTTTTGCTATTACATATATTAAAATGTTTAATACCTTTTATTACATTCGGAACAGTATTGATCTACTTCATCATTAAGAATTTTCGATAAAGAAATTAATAAAGTGAATTGTTTCTGATTAACATCGAATAATGGAGTTATTTTATGGAATCTTTTATGTTAATCTGAAAATAAATGCTTCATTTAATTAATTATTTTTTTTTTTTACTAAACAAAATGGAAGTATAGAAATTTTATTACAATTCAATTTAATTAAGTTATGAAAGAATAATTACCCACTGGAAATTAATTTCGATATTGTTTGATATTATTGATTACGTTCTAGTCGTTATCAAGTTAACTGGTTTGATTTTCATTAGATTATCTAATTAAATGAGTTTATTGACATTATTTTGAAGTATTCCATCCTCAAATAGAATTTATTTTTCGCTTTTAACACACTATAAAATGTAGTGTTACATAATAATAAAATCATTTATAAACAAATAATAAATTGTAATTATGTTTAACTGTTTTAAATTGCGAATTAACTCAAGAAAAGTGGCAAAAAAATAGTTGCGGATAATTTTATTTTCATTAAAAAACAAAAGACAACGTTTCTGAAGGAGACACGTGGTAAGAAGTGCTTAAAGTATTGTTTTAAAAAACGAATTCTTACTTCCTCATTCTAAAGATGCTTTAACAATAGAACGATTAAGAAAGCGAATAAATAGAAATATAAGTGTTTAATAAATACCGAATAAATTTTGTTTTACTTTTAATTGGTGATCTTGATCCACTTATCATCGAAATTTCGTTGTTGCAAGATAATTACTATCAATACACAAGGCTATCGAGTGGGAAAAGCTAGTGATTTTTCCTCGTTTCCGGATGAAACTTAGTGATTCCTACCCCCCTATAAAATTAACGTTATTTTTATAACAGAAAATAAAATATGTAAAACTGCTTTTTATTAATAGAGAAACATTCTACGTATTTCATTTGTTCAAAAAACAAAAGGTTAAAAGGAGCCAACTATTCAGAGGCGTTTTATCTTATGGGCAAAAAAGAGTAAACTAATCTTTTATAAAATTATTATTATAGTAAGAACATCGAAATTTAAATTTGACCTTATATCGGGGGCCCTAGATTGCCGGTGTATGCAGACGCAGCGCAGATCTTCATCCTCCATAAGTCTCATTAAAAAAACAAACGAGGATACTGGAAATTTCCCTCTCCATAAATTTCCCAAAAGAAAAAATGTTTGAAGTCAACACTGTATAGTACATGGGGTTCCTAATTCAAATTTGTCTGTGGTCCTTGAAGCTGTAACGTGTCATTGGCCACTAATGAAGTAAAAGGCATAAACGGGCCCCTTTTTCCTCGTTGTTGCACAAAGTTGTACAAATTCCAAATTTATTCAAAGTTTTAATAAAAAATAAATTTAAAATCTACTTATTTATTTATTCAAAACCGGTAATTCTTTATTATTATTTATTTTTTTTTTGTGATTAAACACTTAAAAAGAAGACAAGAAGAATTTTTTAAACATTTAAATAAGCAAAAAAAAAAAAATACGATTAACTAAAGAGAAAATATCCTGTTATTTTTATTCTTTAAGGAATTTCGGCTACTTAATTATTAAAGATATTTTAACGTTAAATTCCTAAATATCTTTCTTAATATTTTTTTAAATAAAAAATTTGTAAAATAAATCAAATAAAATGCTGTATTTAAATAAAGACTTAGAAAGTTAACACAGTAGAGTTTTAAAGTATAAACAACTGACTAAATAGTAGTAAAATAATCATTTATTTTATTAACATAGTTAAACCTCGATATAGTGTTCTTCTAAATAGCGTCATACAACGAATACCCGTGAAAGTACAGTACATTCCTCACTAATATTAAATAAAGAAATGTTCTTTCTTTGTGATTCCCTTATGGATTTAAAACAAAAAGTATATATATTTGTTTTTATTTTATTTAAGCTAATTTAGAATACGAAACGAATTAAGTTACATTATAAAATATTAATAGAATATTATTAATAAAGTAAATGGATTAAGCTTAAATGTAAGTGTGTTCGATAGTTCCACAAATAGAAAGAGCTAAATGGATTTCCAAAGAGTCTTATCTTAATGGAACAATTAAGAAAAAGATATATATAAAAGAAAGAATTATCGTAGGAAAACGGAAAAGAATATTTCTTTCAATGGGATATTAGCTGTACAGTACATGTTTATTTATATTTTGCTATTTATATATAGCCTATACTTGAATATTTTTGGATTATTTTTATCTCGTTAATAGTCTGAAGATATTATGATGCAGAATTGAATAATTATTTTCAGATACGTCAACTTATTTTTTACTATTTTATACTCTTTCTCGTAGCTTTATAAATTAACTTTCTTTTATACTTACATTTAAAAAAACAAATCGTTCTTTTCGTGAATTAAATTCATTGTTTTAATGAAAATATTGGACAAACTGACAGTCCCAATCTAAATTATTCTTTATTAAATTTAATTCTAAAATATATTATTAATTTATTAATAAAAATATAATAAGAAAAAGTCTAATTTAGTAGCGTAAAAAGTCATTTTAATTTTATTCTTTTTCGACGTTTATATTTAAAATTTAAAGTTATTCATTGAGTAAGATAAAAATTTATTCAACACCTGAAATAAAATTTAGACTTTATACAGAAAATTAAATATAAAATTGACGTTTTATAAAAACTTAAATATAACATTTATATTAAGAGAAAATAGAAATAAAATTCCCAATACAATTCTTAGAAGTGAACGGAAAAAAAAAAAATCTTTTTCTAACTTCTGAATTTATCCAAGGATTAAATGATGAGAAGAGAGAGAGCAAAGAGGAAAAAATTGCTTCCATTTTGCTTTATTGAAATAAAGTCAATAAGAATTGAAGATGTTCAACCCAATGTTACGAGTGATTCAAAAACTTTACGATATTTTATTGCAACAATCGATATTTGTCTTAGTCACGTGTCTGTATTATAGATCCTTTTACATAATTCAAAACAGTAAAGATTAAAGTTTTACTTTTAAATACTTGATTAACATATATTTAAATTCGAAAAACTTTTAAATATATATATATTTATTTTTTTTCCTTTCCGTATGATAATAGACTTATGTTTTACTCATTGTCAAGTTGTTATTATCATGACAAAAGCAAAGAATCGTTCGCTTTTGTTATGATAATAACATCAAATAATCAGTTGATAATAGTTATGATATAAGTGAATGCTTTTGTTACAAAGCTTGGAATTATCGACAGATGTGTCAATTTGTGATTTTGGTGTCATTCTCTTTGTACTTATGATATTGATCCTTACAGAATAACAAGCACAGAATCCTTATTATAACTTAGATAATGAGTGTTATTGATTTTGTTAGATCAATAATTATTTGATTAACAATAAGAAATTGTTCATCGTCAATTGTATCAATATTAAATTTCTTCTAATTCTGTACATTTTTTAGACTACTTTTTATATATTAGTTTTCACTTATAGAAACAAGTATAGAACATGAGTTAAGTGAATCAATTAATTACTAGTTACTCGTATTGAGGGGGGTCCTTAATTGTGAATAGTCGGCTATATTACGTTCCTAATATTTTCCTTCCATAGCCAAGTATATTCACACAATAAGATTTTTTCTATATGTCATTTAAGCATTATGTTCTCGGTCTTCCTATTCCTATTACTCTTCAACATCGAGAAGTGTGATAACTTAACACTAATCTGAATGTATTTTTATTATTCTATTTAATCTAATTTAATAATGTAATTTATCATTAGATATAGCAAAATAATTTGTATTATAATGTAATATGAACACATTAATTAACTAAAACCTAAAGGTGTGTGTGATTATCATAAACGTAAAGATGTAAATGTTAATTATGTGTGTAGCGAGATAATAATTCAGTAGTGTGTATGCCAATAATTAACTCGGCAGTAAAATGATTGATGTAATTAAAATACAAAAATTTAAGAATGATAACCGCAGTTCTATCCTCCTTGAAAATTAATGATTTAATTTNTTAGTTTATATCATTAATTATTTTGTATTAACATTATGGGTGGAGTGCTTAAAAAGAATCCGAATTATTTGAATAGGAATGAGTGACAATAAAGTAGAATGATTTATTTCTTTAAAAATCTAGGCTAATAGCATTTTTCTTAAAATAGTATTTACGGAAAATGAAATCTGATTTATTATTTTGGATAAATTGTTATACTCTGTATTTATTATACTAAATCATATTACCTATTTAAATAAGTAACTTGATTTAGTGTAATAGTCACGACATGTTTAAATAAATTTGAAACATTTTACTTTGTATATAATATTAAATATAAAAGAAATGTTAAAGTTAATTTGTTATAAATCTAAGGAAAATAAAACATATTTATATAACTTATTTAAATGTTGAATATAATTAGTTCATTATTATAATCGATGTTGTCTAATTATTATTCTCGGATTACATATAATATCATAAATTGATAATTTATAATACATTTATTTATTATTAGATTAAAATATTTTATTTATATTAATCTTCATAAATTTTCTCAAATTATATTTAAATTTGTTATAGTAATTCGAGTATCTAATAACATAAAAGCATTATAATCATATAAGTATTAACGTAATGACACTTCCATATCTTTAATTTTTAGCTTATCTTTAGTTATAATTTCAACTTGTATTGAATATTTAACTTATTAAATTATATCTCAAAAGTATTTACTACGTGGAAAGATAAAATAAATTTTCTGACTCTTCGTAATATATGCTTCTTCATACTCCAGTAAAGCGCTACTGGAGTAGACTCTACCTTATCTAATCATACATTACTTTTAACTATAAATGTAATTTTAAAAGTAATTTTACATGTTAAAATGGGGAAGAGCCTGCAAAATAAAATCAGTTTTGCTAATGTTTTATTGGTAAAAGATGAAACAAGATTTTCTCATTATAACAGTGATAAAAGGCGTAGATGAGGCGAGAAGATAGAGCCTTTGCCTTTTGGCGGCACGATTATCTCCATAAATCTCCATAAAAATTAAAAATCAAGTTGCAAACTTGTCATCATACCTACTTAATATCGAGACAGTCCATAAGAAACGTTCTGTAATAATTTCAGAACATTTTTCGCCCTAGAAATAATGCAATATCGATTTTTAAGGTGCAATGTATGGATAGTTTGCAATTTGACTTACAGTTTTTATGGAGATAGTCTTTTGCCTTTGAACCTTACAATTCGTGTCTAAATCACGAATATCTTAACTTCAAGAGAGAGAGAGTTTAAAGAAGAACGTATAAGGGTGTATTTAGAAGACTGAAAATGTGTATTTGTATTTTGCAAATATTTTATGTGGTTAATTGTTTGGTCTATTGTTAGATTAAATTTTATATTTTTTATATGATTTATTGTCTTTATGGCCGAGTGGCTAAAACTACTGAACATTGTTTGCGGGTCGCGCTTGTCCAATGCGCTGGCCACACGGAGGTTTCCGGGTTTCTTCACATGTTCCTGAAAGCATCCCCCTTGCCAGCCTGTTGCTTTGTCTTATCCTATCAACCCATACCTAAAATTTATTATTGAGTTTTACCAATAGTTTCAAATACAAGTATTGTCTTGTTACCGCTCCTATCATCCACTCCTTTCTCCTCTTCAACTTTTTTTAAGGAACAAACTACTTGAACAGTACTCAATCAATCGGAAAAAAATTGTTTTGACTTAATAATAAATTTTTAATTAATAAAAATTATTAAACTTTCTCTTACGGTAAAAAATCTTCCAGTAATCGATCACACTGGTTGAATGTTAGAGTACTGTACATACGCGATTCTGCTTATGTAATACTGAGGCCAAGCACGCTCTTGGAGCTTTAGTATCTGATAGACAAGAAACGTGAGCGTGGACGTCAAGTTTTCATGATCCTCAATAGTAAAAAAAACAGAAAAAAAACTAGAATTTTCTATAATGTTTCATCTGTCATCTATTTGATTCAATAGAATACAAATCTTCAAGCTAAAAACACTCAATCCTATTGTGTTTGGGTGTGTTCTTAGTCACAGTTTCGAGCATTGTTAATTGTTCATATATCTATTATAATATCAGTCAATAGTTAGATATTCGGCGCTATCTTCGATTTGTTTAAAAACAGTTATTCATTTTTCATACTTAAATACATTATTTTAAGTCATCAGTAAGCTCCAAACTTGCTCTAAGAAAGGGAGGATTTGGAGGCTTAAATCTATTTAATCTGTCATTGTATTTGATGGAAATATAACGGAACTTATATAAAATAAGTTAATATAAAAGGATACGTTCAAATTTTAAACTTAGTTTATATCATTAATTATTTTGTATTAACATTATGGGTGGAGTGCTTAAAAAGAATCCGAATTATTTGAATAGGAATGAGTGACAATAAAGTAGAATGATTTATTTCTTTAAAAATCTAGGCTAATAGCATTTTTCTTAAAATAGTATTTACGGAAAATGAAATCTGATTTATTATTTTGGATAAATTGTTATACTCTGTATTTATTATACTAAATCATATTACCTATTTAAATAAGTAACTTGATTTAGTGTAATAGTCACGACATGTTTAAATAAATTTGAAACATTTTACTTTGTATATAATATTAAATATAAAAGAAATGTTAAAGTTAATTTGTTATAAATCTAAGGAAAATAAAACATATTTATATAACTTATTTAAATGTTGAATATAATTAGTTCATTATTATAATCGATGTTGTCTAATTATTATTCTCGGATTACATATAATATCATAAATTGATAATTTATAATACATTTATTTATTATTAGATTAAAATATTTTATTTATATTAATCTTCATAAATTTTCTCAAATTATATTTAAATTTGTTATAGTAATTCGAGTATCTAATAACATAAAAGCATTATAATCATATAAGTATTAACGTAATGACACTTCCATATCTTTAATTTTTAGCTTATCTTTAGTTATAATTTCAACTTGTATTGAATATTTAACTTATTAAATTATATCTCAAAAGTATTTACTACGTGGAAAGATAAAATAAATTTTCTGAATCTTCGTAATATATGCTTCTTCATACTCCAGTAAAGCGCTACTGGAGTAGACTCTACCTTATCTAATCATACATTACTTTTAACTATAAATGTAATTTTAAAAGTAATTTTACATGTTAAAATGGGGAAGAGCCTGCAAAATAAAATCAGTTTTGCTAATGTTTTATTGGTAAAAGATGAAACAAGATTTTCTCATTATAACAGTGATAAAAGGCGTAGATGAGGCGAGAAGATAGAGCCTTTGCCTTTTGGCGGCACGATTATCTCCATAAATCTCCATAAAAATTAAAAATCAAGTTGCAAACTTGTCATCATACCTACTTAATATCGAGACAGTCCATAAGAAACGTTCTGTAATAATTTCAGAACATTTTTCGCCCTAGAAATAATGCAATATCGATTTTTAAGGTGCAATGTATGGATAGTTTGCAATTTGACTTACAGTTTTTATGGAGATAGTCTTTTGCCTTTGAACCTTACAATTCGTGTCTAAATCACGAATATCTTAACTTCAAGAGAGAGAGAGTTTAAAGAAGAACGTATAAGGGTGTATTTAGAAGACTGAAAATGTGTATTTGTATTTTGCAAATATTTTATGTGGTTAATTGTTTGGTCTATTGTTAGATTAAATTTTATATTTTTTATATGATTTATTGTCTTTATGGCCGAGTGGCTAAAACTACTGAACATTGTTTGCGGGTCGCGCTTGTCCAATGCGCTGGCCACACGGAGGTTTCCGGGTTTCTTCACATGTTCCTGAAAGCATCCCCCTTGCCAGCCTGTTGCTTTGCCTTATCCTATCAACCCATACCTAAAATTTATTATTGAGTTTTACCAATAGTTTCAAATACAAGTATTGTCTTGTTACCGCTCCTATCATCCACTCCTTTCTCCTCTTCAACTTTTTTTAAGGAACAAACTACTTGAACAGTACTCAATCAATCGGAAAAAAATTGTTTTGACTTAATAATAAATTTTTAATTAATAAAAATTATTAAACTTTCTCTTACGGTAAAAAATCTTAAAATCGTTTTATCGAATTAATTCGAAACTTTTTATTAAAAGTACTTTTCTCGTCTTCAGTTGTTCACTTTATTGATTTAAATAATTTTAATTTAATTATATTAAATTCAATTTTAAGAAATCGATATTAAACTTTTACATTAAAAAAATATTCCTTAAGAAATGAAATGATATTAGAATTTTTTTTATAAGAAAAAAAAGTTCTTTATTAATTATAAAAGTGTTCTTTTTTATATACTTAAAGTACTCAAAATTGCGGAATAAATTAAATTTTCAGTAAGGTTATTTATGACATTTATGCATTGAGTTTAAAATATATTAAGCATGTTATATCCACTTCAGTTAAAATCTATAAAATATTGAAATGAATACCGACAAAAGAATAAAAAGTTGGATCGATAAGTTTGAATTTGTTCAATCGGAAATAAAACTTTGTCCATTTCAAGGTTTCCCTTCCATATTTAGAAGAATATCTCGTTTAGATTTCACTGATTGGATTTACGTGGGCGACGAAGGAAAAGTTAAGGCGAATTACTTGTTTAGGAATGGGTTGTTTTGTGATTTAGAAATTAAATTAAACGAAGAATTAATAATTAGGAAAATTAACTGATCAAAATCAGCCAAAAAAACACCTGGATATAACATCCTCCTAAATTGCTCTACCTTTCGTAAATAAGTCGACCCCCTATAACGCTGTTGATAATTCCGTTTTATATGAATTCCATGTTGTACGAGTCACTTAGATTTTACAAATACGTGAGCCGTTCACAGCCCGGCACACATATTTGTAAAATCTAAGTGACTCGTACAACATGGAATTCATATAAAACGGAATTATCAACAGGGTTATAGGGGGGTCGACTGTACTTTTATTTTATTCTTTCCGCTCTGTGAATAGTGAGAGAGAGCCTTTTTTCAAACCTATTGTGAATTCGGCTAGGCCTAGGCCTATAATGGGGCTACCGGGTGAGGGAAAGCGCCCGATATCCCGAAAACTTCCTGAGGCTTTTCGAACTGTTCATATTTGATCCCGGATCTGCTGATCGGTAGGCCGATGTCTTAGCTATTCCGCCGGCTAAATGAATAAATAATTTAATTCTGTTATGAAGTAAATCAATAGTTTATATTTAATACTTGTTCATCCAGTAATTTATCTCATTGTGATGAATTAAAGATAGAGAAACAACTTTATCGATAGTATTTCTGTAAATAAAGTATTAGTGTCCGATTCTCTCCAATAAATAATAATGTACTTTTATAAAATTTAATATAATAAAACCAGCAATATTTGTTATAAATATTTTTTAAATTAATTGGTTTAAATATTTATTTTCATTTATAATTTATTTATAACCATATCGTTTGTAATGTAAAATCCTATATAAGTGAAGGAATCTTCATTTTATTTTTCTGTGAATTATTTATATCGACTATCCCTTTTTTAGACTGAAACTTAGAACCACCCCCAATTAATTTTTTTGGTATTTTTTTAATTACAATTACAGTAGAGCGTCGATTATCCGAAAGTCAATCATCCGAAAGAATTCCATTCGGCAAATTTAAATTTTCGCCAGTGTTGTGGCGCTGCCTTTGGCTATGTCTTGGGCTACTCAAATATTTTACGTTTTTGATACTAAATTAACTTCTGAAGTATAATTTTTTATTGTTTTTATATTTTTCAATATATTTATTTTGTTTGTACAAAATAAAAAA
>NW_019385878.1:111421-131523 GCF_000671375.1 Centruroides sculpturatus | reverse complement strand
GTGCTGTGGCGCTGCAATCTTTGGCTATGTCTTGGGCTACTCAAATATTTTACGTTTTTGATACTAAATTAACATCTGAAGTATAATTTTTTATTGTTTTTATATTTTTCAATATATTTATTTTGTTTGTACAAAATAAAAAAATAATTTTTAACGATACAATAGTCTTCGTTAGGCTTAACATCGACGAAAATTCAACGCGAAGCGACACGCAACGGAGAAAAATTTCAACATGGGATAAATTAATATATTTTTTCGTATGTAATCGGTTATCCGAAACATGGAGCTTCAGAATAACTCCAGTCCCCAATTGATTCGGATAATCGACGCTCTACTGTATTCAATAGTAGCTTAGCGTGGGATTTATTTAGCTTAATTTATTAAAGTAAAATATTATTAAAATTTACAAAATAATAAATAAGTAATCTAGAATTAATTAGAATGAATAATTTTTAAGATGAATTTTAGACAATTTTTATATATCAAAATATTTAATTAAATAGCTTCAAATTAAATTGCCTTAAAGTTAATTAAAATTGTTTATAACATAATATTTTAATCGCTCGTTTTAAGTAACATTAACCGTCGTTAAATTACGTAACAACTGTACAGGGTATACTTATTTTCGCTTCATTAGTATTGTCTGAATTGTCTTTAACAAGATTTAATTATCCTCAGGTAGAATTTACACATAAGCTAAACAGGCTATACTTTAGGGTCTCACGTAGCTTTGAATTTCATGCGTTTTAAATCTACAGTATTCTTATTTAGTGAAGTGGAATAATAATTAACAAATGATATTCATTTGAAGATTATTTATTTTCATAATTTCTAATATTTAGTGAAATTATTTCATGCAATCGATGGACAACAGAAAAAGTAAATATTAAAATTCTTAAGGAACTGATTATATCTACGTTTGTATTAAAATCTTAATCCCTTTCCCTTCATCCGATTTCTCGGATGCTGATCAAACTTTGGATTCGATTGTGGAATAGATTGACTTGTGAGCTTAATAAACAATGAATACAAGATTTAATCCACAATAGCAAATTAATAGCACTTATGTTCAAATTGAATCGTAAAATAAATATATTTGAAACCTGAGAACGTTTAATTAAGTTAAAAGGACATCATAATTGGATGAAACTCTAAATTTCAAAATGAAAAAAAAATTGTATGCAATTCAAATTGTATTCTAGTAAAACAATACAGTAGAGCGTCGATTATCCGAATCAATTGGGGACTGGGGTTGTTCGGAAGATCGGTGTTTCGGATAACCGAGTATGTACGAAAAAATATATTAATTTATCCCATCTTGCCATTTTTCTCCGTTGCGTGTCGCTTCGCGTTGAATTTTCGTCGATGTTAAGCCTAACGANAGCTTTAGTCGTCTGGTTAGGTTCGTCCTAGGTTATGGTGGGTTATTTTAATTAGTAAGTTAACGTTTTTTAGAAAAAATACATAAAAAAATATTTTGGGGTCTTGCTCGTTTGTCTCTGTCGGTCCGTTTGTCTTGTCTAGTTTGTTGTTGTCTTCGTTTGTTTTCACACTGTCTAGCTGTTCATAGTATTGAGATTCGCGCTCGCGTACAGTTTTATTAGTATTAAGTAGATATAAGTCTTCCTACGAACAGCCACTTGGCACTAACTCCTACACTTAGCTATTCGTGACTCTACTGTATATCTATTAAACCGAAGACTGTTTTCTCGTTAATAATGCATCTTATCTTGCTGACAGTAAAATATATATACACGTAAATGTTACTTTATTATTATTACACACTTATACAAGGTGATGACAGAATTCTCTTTCCAGTCTATTATTGAGGACATGAATAGTGCCATCATTCTGGAAAATATTCATTTTGAATTTTCAGCCATACTGATTAGCTTGAAGTTATTTGAGAAGGTAAAATAAATGTATAAGCTGCAGTTGGTTTTATTGCTTTCCATTTATTTCTAATGTTATTTCTAGTCATACACGTTATGTTTTCAGAGCTTATTCTAGAGTTCCGTTTGATATTTTGGAATGCAATTAATTAAAGAATGACAGAACGAGTAATTTTAGGAACTTTCTAATTGACATCATTGCCCATTTTCGTTAGGAGCTGGTCAGCTCGTTGAAGCAGAGGAAAGAAAACAGGATAGATTCAGTTATCGTTTAGCTTAGTTCTAACAACTGTAGTCCTGTATTGTGACCAACGCTAATATTTTACCAATAATATATGAATAAATTAACAGTTATATGTATTCTGTTTTTTGAAATTTTAAATATATTTTATGTATAATGGCAATATTTTAATGTTCTAACTAAAAATTACTATTTTTTTTTTAATAGGATGGATTGAAATACAGTGTCTGCAGTGATTTACGAAGTCTTATTATGTACAAAATATGCAAATTTGGGTAATGAAGACGAAACATGAGTGATTCTTTAGAGCCTGACTACTTAAATCAAGTCAATATGACAGCCTGGTTGTTGGCAACGATGAGATCTCAGGGCGTGTCATTAAACAATAGTAGCTGGTCAGCAGAGAATATTGACGATTCAAGTTCAATATTGATGGCTTCTAACGTCACTACTAAACCAGAATTACACATACATCGTCCTCTTCTAGCTGTATTATTAGCATTCTTCTGTGTTGTTACAGTTTTCGGTAATGTTTTAGTAATGGTTGCAGTAGCCAGAGAACAATATCTCCATACTGTTACTAACTATTTCATCGCTTCTTTGGCAACTGCCGATTGTCTAGTTGGTGCATTAGTAATGCCATTTAGCGCAGTTCACGAAGTTATGGAAAAGGTATGGATATTCGGACAGGACTGGTGTGATACATGGCATTCTTTGGATGTCTTGGCCAGCACAGCATCTATACTTAATTTATGCGTTATATCTTTAGATAGATATTGGGCCATAACAGATCCAATCACGTATCCGAGTAGAATGACGCCGATGAAAGCTGGCATTTTAATAGCCTTAGTATGGATGTGTTCCGCTTTAATTTCATTTCCAGCAATAGCTTGGTGGAGAGCAATGTCTAAAGAGGATCCACCACCTTATGAATGTCTCTTTACCGACGATGTCGGATATCTAGTCTTCTCGTCTACGATTTCTTTTTACGGACCACTTACTGTGATGGTATTTACTTATTTTAAGATCTATAGAGCAGCTGTTGAGCAAACTCGAAGTCTTAAAGTTGGCTGCAAGCAAGTACAAGCAATGAATGGTAATCACAAAACACCTCTAACATTGCGAATGCACAGAGGAGGTATGTTTCAAAGTGGATCATATCGTTCGATTTACTCTACTGTTAGTAATGGTCACGATAATGGATACGAAAGAGGAACTTCTTTTAAATTTACAAATAAAAACCTCAAAAGTTTTTCTCTTAGTAGGAAACTTTCCAAACTTGCCAAAGAACGAAAAGCAGCAAAGACTTTAGGTATTGTTATGGGTGTTTTTATATTATGCTGGTTACCTTTCTTCGTTACAAATGTACTCATCGGAATATGTGGCGAGAAATGCATAGTAAAACCAGACCTAGTGTTATCAATAGTGACGTGGCTAGGATGGTTAAATTCCGGTATGAATCCAGTCATTTATGCCTGTTGGAGTAGAGATTTTAGAAGAGCATTTACGAAATTTCTTTGTTTTTGTTTTCCTCGTTATATCAGAAAGAAACGTTCTTATAGGACTAGATTGAGAAGAACATTAAAAGAAGACATAGGAATGGCGAGTATGAAGTCTTCCGCTACTGAAGAAGTGCATTTATAATTTATCATTATGTTACTAAATATTTATAAAATTTGTACAGTTAATGCTCATAATAAATATTTTTTAACAGCAGTAGATNCTTCCACTTCATGAACTTTTAACTGTATACAGTGGATCGAACACCGGGAAAATCTGGGTATATCAGTGAAATTTCGTGGAATTATGAGGAAAATTTTTTTTAAAAAAATGCATAAATTAGTGGAAAATTATATATTATAATTGACGAAATTATAAAACATCTTATTACAATTTTTTAAGTAAAATGATGATGAATTTTCCATTTATTTTGCATGCATATATATATTAATATATATATATATTAATATATATACATATACACATATATATGTATATATATTAATATATATACATATACACATATATATGTATATATATTAATATATATATATATTAATATATATAAGCATTTGGATAAATGCTTATTATATCTATCTTGAACAACTACTTGAACATCTATCCCAATCTTGAACAACTACTAGTAACGTAATAACTTGTAGAAACTACGTTAAATACGAAAGCTACAGTTTGCATAGTATTACATGCAAAGGCAATCTTCATTGGCTTTGGAAATAATGAACCGGTGAAGAGACAATGTCAAAGTATAATAAATAAATAAATAAATTTCATCGCAGTTTTAAAAAAATTTACTTTGCTAAAATGCATTTCGATTGAGTATTGATTTTATAATAGAGAATGAAATATAAAAAGTTGTAAAATAGCATAAGTGTGGTTATAAATTCGTATGATAAACCTTTAATTAATAAACTATTGATTAATATTTTTTTATTATTTACAAAATTATAACAATAATAGGGTAAAAGGTTTAAAATTAAATAAACTTTTACTTAGATGTTACATTTATATTTTATACTGCATAATTAAATGCATGTGTACAAGGTCTGTTCAAAAAGTATCGGACCTTATTTTTTTCCGCGTAAACCAATGATGCGAGAGAGGCCTCCTTCGGTGGAGTTATGGAGGGGACAGTCATGCACAGCCCTGAATTTTTTCCCGCCTGCAGAAAGCGTCAGTCGTTGGCAATCGGCGTATGAGTGAGGTCATGTAGTGCGCTCTCGTCGGATTTCACTAAGCTGGAAAATGACTGAACAACGTGAGCAGCGATATTACATCAAATTTTGCCAAAAACCTTGGCGATACCCGAGTGTAAACCATTCGCAAGATTCAGCAGGCTTTCGGGGACGATCCTCGAGGCCAAAAAAAGCGCGGCAGGTCCGCAGCAATATCAAAGGTCATGTTGACATTTTTTTCGACTCTCGTGGGGTGGTGTGTCGTGAGTACGCACCACAAGGCCAAACCATCGCAAAGGAGTACTACCAGGAGGTCCTTCGTCGTCTTTCCGATACAGTGCGATGCAAACGATGGGATCTGTGGTCGATCAAAACTTGGCAGCTCCATCGTGATAACGCATCCGCCCATTCTGCGCATCTGATTCGGGCTTTCGTCGCCAAACACAATACTCCTGTGGTTCGTCACGCTCCGTATTCTCTCCACATGGCTCCGTGTGACCTTTGGCTATTTCTCAAGCTGAAAATGCCGCTAAAAGGAACCCAAATTTAGTCGAGAGAAGACATCGTGCGAAATGCGACGGACCGGCTGATTACCATTCCAAAAGATGCGTTCCAGCAGTGTTTCCAGCAATGGCAGAAACGCTGGGAGAAGTGTATACATTACCAAGGAGACTACTTTGAAGGGGATTAGGGTTTTGTTCCTCAAAGTCAATAAATTTATTTTTGCCGACCAAAGGTCCGATACTTTTTGAACAGACCTTGTATGTAAGATGCACCACTAACCCGAAGTCTAGTCTGAAATTTCTGTTAATGCAAACGGCCAAAATAATCTGGATCTCCCTCTCCCTTGGAACAAAATACGTGGCTGTTACACTTACTTTCGCCCAGAATACGAAATGTGCATACAAGAAACAAGTCTTTCATTCCTATCTAAATTGGAACAGGAGAAAGGGAAGGAGAAGACTGTTCAGGTATGTGGTGGTTTTCAACTCGCGAAAAGCGGTTGAAAACCACCACATAAGTTACCTGAACCGAGTTCGTGAGTTCTCAAAAACTGACGGTCTAAGTCATCTTAACGTAATACTCACACACAGAGTGATTATTCAATACAGAGAAACATCAATGCATACGAAAAAAGCATTTAGGATAATCCGAATACTAGCCAATTCGAACAGGTTTGATCTCTAATTAGTTCGGATTAGCGAGGTTATACTTTACTCATATTTATTTTCTTTTTTTTCAGTTTTATCAATGCTAATTATCATTTCATTTAGAAAATTAATTAACTATAACACTTTCAAAGTCATCACATAAGAAAGGAATCTATAAATTTTACACGACATTTATTCAAATTAAAACATTTAAACATTATCCATTTTCCTTTTAAATGTTATTCAAATAGCTATAGTACTGTATTTACAAAGCTTAAGTATGTTTACAATGTGGCACGCGGGCGCAAAAAAGGTTCTGTAGACCTTTCGCAGATGTATACTAAGTAGTGCATGTGTTAAACCAGTGTTTCTCAACCAGGAACCATTGGGTCCACAGAACATTTCAAGGGAATTACAGGCCAAAAATCAATTTTACACATCAATCTTGCACGTGTACGCAATGCACGTCAATTTAATTTTTTTTTTTTTTTTGAAGGATGTTTACTATTAAAATATAAGTTTATTGCATGTGGAGATAGTGTATGCAATCTATAGAATGAAAGTTCAACTTATTGCTACCATTTGTTTCGCTCTAATATTGGCGTAAAATCAAACTAAATTTTAATAACAGATAACACATATTATACCGTATGTAAGGCGCATCCCATAAAATTAAATCCACTTTGAAAATTCCAATTTAAAAAAATACATAAAACTTTTACGCAAATTCTTTCAGTTAAATATAAAGCAAATATAATCTATTGAATATTTGCTATTATTTTTGTTAATGTAGGAAAAATTAAATTTAAAAACATCTGGCGAAAAAAAATTAATTTAGACGATCTTAATGGCTTACTATCAGCACGAACTTTTTCCAAAAAGCAGAAAGATGGTGAATCATTGATTGTTTGGGCAAGATCCTCAGGAGAAGGAAAAACAGCAGTCACCTTCGTTAACGACCATACGAAAGCAACAGATTATTATAACAACATTTATTTTCTTTTTATTTAAAATCTAAAGGACTCTCTCACTTTTACTTTCAACAAGATAATGCACTCGTACACATACAAAAACATCTTTCGAGTGGTTTTCAAGTAACGGAATGCGAGTTTTAGATTAGCTTGCTTGTTCTCCTGATTTGAATCATATGGAAAATATGTAGGCTATCTTGGCAAGATCAGTTTATTCTCATGGAAAACAATATTTATCTGTGGAGGACATGAAAGAATATACAGTATACTGCTAAAATAGAATGGAATTTCAATGGAATTCTGTACACAGTCGATCAAATCAATGACAAACTGTATTTTTAAAGTGATTAAATGGCAAGCAAATTGGTTATAAAGTTGAGACTTTTTTTTTTAACTTTAAGTGCCTGGAATTATATTTTTAAGTCTGAGCCTACTCGAGATATGACACGATCACCCTTTGTCTCCCCACCCCTCGACCTTTATCCATCAAAATTTAATAGCCTCAATTCTCCAATACACAAATCTCCCTGCAAAATTTCAGACATTTTCGACACAGGAACAGAAGTTATTAAGCTTGAAATTGGGTAAACAAAATCGTGACCACACATTCAAACAAGCACATACATACAGAAAAACTCCCGAATTTTTTGCACTTCTCGACGTTTCAAAGTCCCCTGAGTCCAAAAATGAAAATATTTTAGAGGGCATTTCATGACCTTTTGTTATATATGACAGAGCTAGGAACGAAAAATCTGAATGAGTTTTTATATAATTAATGATAATTTTAATTTATAACGATTCAGATGTAAAGATGTTTTTTTTAAATAACATTAAATCCTTCAACTACGTAATAAATATAAAACTGAACAAAAGGTATTCTGTTTAGTAAGTAGCAAAATTTGATAAAAATTCCGAAAACATTAATTATATCTTCAAATTTTGAAGGCTTAATATATTAATAGAATATAAAATTGCACACTAACTATTATTGCACTAACTAAATTGCACAACTAACTATTATTAACGATTCCAAATATCATTTCACAAAAATTTCGACAGAAAAATTACATTTATATAGGAAAAAAAAATCAAAAGCAATATGCAATATCATGGTGATTCATTTAGTTTTAATTGAGAATATATGTGTAGAGACATTTTAATAAACAAATTTATTTTCCTATATATATATACCTATATATATATTGAAGAAATACTAATCAATAATGTGGTTTTTTTTACTGTCAAAATTGTCCTTTGTTTCATAATAAACGTGACAGAATATAATATATTACAGTTCGAAAATACTTAATTTAAAAAAAAAATATGGGAAAAACTATATTATGTAACCAAGATTGCTTGCTTCTAACCGATTTATAAAAGATTCTATCGTTTTAATTTTGTTTTTTTTTTCAAATATAACACCACGCTGTAGCAAATATTTTGGCATAGCACCAGCGAATATAGCACCAAACGGTGACCATAAAAAGGAAATTTAAGTCGAGGAAACAAGAAAGATTCACATAGTGTCATATCAGAACCGTATTCGTTAAATAACAACATAAATTGAATGAATGATAAATTCACTAAAAGATTCAAATTGACGGTCTTCATGATAATTTCCTTAAAATATGTAAAACACACACACACACAATTGATTTTAAAAAACAATTACTTTTCTGGTGTTTTAAAAATAGTGACAGGAAACAGAAAATTGAACTGAGTTTTTTTTTTGTATATATTTGTAACTGTCAACGTGTTTTTATGCTTTGAATTTGGCATTAATAAAATAAATAAACAAACACGTATAAGTGAAAAGATTATTTATTTAAACAAAACACAATAAAAAAGAAAACAATAAAGTATCCTCGGGCAAAGAAAAATATAAGTTTCAGTGACGATATGCGAGTTGATCTTAAAATATTAATGCTGAAATATAGATTATTTATAATAAAAGCGTATAAATGTTTTAAGTTACGATAAATAATTTTTAGAATAAGAATTCAGATAATTTAGTTGAAAAATATTTTGAAATTTAGTAGAAAATATAGTCATAAATCCTGGTAAATATATATATTAAACTATAATTTGAAAACAAAAATACAAAGGAAAATAGTTTGATTTTTTTTTTATTCATTTATTTTAATAATTATTATGGACAGAGTAACTCAAAAATCAGTTAATCGAAATATATAGGCCTGTATATGTATATATATATATATATAAGATATTTATTTATCTTGAGAACGGTTTTACAAAAATCTTCAAGTTATATATATATGAAAAAATAACCTTATTTTCATATACATGAAATCCTCGTTAATCGCAGATCTTTATTCTCTGGCAAGACAGCTGGGACCACGACACCACTGGTAGGCTCACCTACACTTTCATCCCCAAGGTTGACACTACTGCGATTATTCGCCACTTTTACCCTAGTTACACCCTCACTCAGCTACTTACGGGACACGGCAACTTTAAGCAATGCTTGCGTAGATTTACCACAATGCAATTGTGGTATTCAGGAGGACCAAACATCACTTCATTTAGTTTTCCATTGCGATAGGTCATCACATTAGGGATAGCTTAATGAGAGCTGCTATTCTTGAAGAGTACAACTGGCCATGCAACCGGCACCAACTCATTCACACGCGTACAATGTTGCATCATCTACTCGCATTCATATTCCTTAGTGGGGTTCTTGAGAGCACTCACTCCGGGGAGCACTGATCGCAATTAGCTTTCCCTTGCTTTCTTTCAACTGTCGGTATATAGCTGCCTTGTAACTTTGTATTTTAGTTCTTATTTTCTGTCTAAATTCGGTTATTCCTAGTTTAAGTTAGATTAGAGACTCTTAGATTGGTTTCTGGTTAGGTTACGATAGGTTAGGTTAAATTAATTAGGGTTTGTTAACTTTAGTCGTCTGGTTAGGTTCGTCCTAGGTTATGGTGGGTTATTTTAATTAGTAAGTTAACGTTTTTTAGAAAAAATACATAAAAAAATATTTTGGGGTCTTGCTCGTTTGTCTCTGTCGGTCCGTTTGTCTTGTCTAGTTTGTTGTTGTCTTCGTTTGTTTTCACACTGTCTAGCTGTTCATAGTATTGAGATTCGCGCTCGCGTTCAGTTTTATTAGTATTAAGTAGATATAAGTCTTCCTACGAACAGCCACTTGGCACTAACTCCTACACTTAGCTATTCGTGACAGCACTCAATTATTGGTATTCGTTACACTCAGGTTTTCTTTTAGACACTTAGGGAGACTACAGCCTTGCAGCCTAAAAACTGCACGCCAACATCAAACAGAGGGTAATGTAGTCTTATATACGCCGTTCAGAGGGATCCTATCTTTCTCTACTGTTTTTATCTCCTTTCCCTTTCCTTCTTTTCTGCCGGCTAAACACCTCGTGTACGGCCGATGTCTTTCTTGTATGTATGTATATATGTCACCTTAAACACGGACTACCATATTTTTCTGTTATCTCATAACATACGGCTGACTTTTGGATTGAGAGATTGGGCTATAAGTTGAGATATTTCTAGGCTCTAGGATACTGATAGGCAAATATGCATATTTGAGCGACTTACTACTTTTTGGGCCATTTAAAACTAATTTTGGTTACATTTCGAGGAATTCTGCTTTATATTTTATAAAATCTATCTGGCAACCTGTAAGGTTTTTACCGGACAATGCTGTTTACCTATAATTTATTCATGTTATTATTAATTAACGAAAATAGCATTCTGTATACGTAGTCGTATTCCGTTTCTTTAATAAATTACATCAATTGAATGGCATTTGGCATATTGTACAGAAATATAATTTACAATCCCATTTTAATGTTCACGGATCGGAAAGAAATTTTAAAAAAGAAAAGAAAATTAAGAATAAAAATTAGAATCTCATTTTGTGGACATGATAAAAATCATTAAATTCCGAAGTTTTAGGGGACCAATTGAAATAATAATAGATTTGTAATCACGAATACTAAAGCAACGCGTGTATTTTCGTAATACAGTAGTTCTAAAACAATAACGAGTGAACTTATAAAGTTTAGTTGTTATTGGTTTAGAAGTTCGTGTTTATATTATTTATAAACAAAGGGAGAAAGAAATAGCACTTTATTGAAAATGAAACGTGTCAAGCTCCAAATTTTAATTACCTTCTTGATAAAAAAATTTTGACATTATTGAAAACGTCACGGTGCCTCTATAGTTGTAAAACTGTTACATATACAGTAGAGTGTCGTTTATCCGAATCAATTGGGGACTGGGGTGGTTCGGATAACTTATTTTTCGGATAACGAATCATGTACGAAAAAATATATTAATTTATCCCATGTTGAAATTTCTCTCCGTTGCGTGTCGCTTCGCGTTGAATTTTCGTCGATGTTAAGCTTAACGAAGACTATTGCATCGTTAAAAATTATTTTTTTATTTTGTACAAACAAAATAAATTTATTGAAAAATATAAAAACAATAAAAAATTATACTTCAGATGTTAATTTAGTATCAAAAACGTAAAATATTTGAGTAGCCCGAGAAATAGCCGAAGATTGCAGCGCCACAGCACTAGCGAAAATTTAAATTTGCCGACTGGAATGCTTTCGGATAACGGACGTTTCGGATAACCAGCTTTCGGATAAACGACGATCTACTGTAGTTAAATATAAAATTTTACAGATTTTAAGGCAGTCTTTATGATAGGATAATTTAACTAAAACGTAGCGAAAGAATCAATACACTTCAAGCTTTATTTAAACTACTAGGAATTTTTTGTTAGCTTTATATTAATTGTAATATATTAAATATTGCGTTTTTCTATCATCACACCACAACACAAATCTTTTAAAAATAGATTTGTTTTGAATGATGGAATGTTTGTGACTAAATAAAATTGTTGTATACTGTATTCAGAAATAGCAAAGTGAAATTCTAATAAAATTTCTATCAAAGTAAAGAAAAAAAAAACAGAAAACTTTATTTTGAGAATTTTGTTTAAAAGTATCAAATATTTGTTAGTTTTCATATAAAAATTCATTTAGGAATCACAAAAAAAAATTTAAATGCATGAAAAACTATTAAAAAATTGTTTTTACTGAATTTTGAAAACGACTGAAAACTCTGGAGAGACGATAATTTATTTATTTCAATTATTTCTACTTTATATCTTTTGACGTTATTTCTCAAAAGAATTCCAATTATTAACTATATTAGAATAAATTCAGTTTTTTTTTTTTTAATGCCATCAAAAATGACGAGTTAAATTTAAAACACATTATCATTTTTAGATTGTTTCTACTATCTTAATACGAAAATATTTACTTTGTATTTTTATTTTGTAATACAGTAGACCCCCCTATAACGCTTAGATACGTTCCACGCTAACGGAAAATTACGTTGTAGGAATGATTAAATACGTGAGCCAATCGCAGCCCGATAGGTGGGAACTTTACGGACTAAGGCTGTACGAAAGGTTTTCTACTATAAAATTAACCGATTCTAGACTAATTCCACTCAACATTTCCAAAATACGTATAATTTTTTGGGAATAATCTGTATAAACTATGCTATAAACAAAAAATTGTAGGATTACTTACACCGTTCGACTACGCCGTTGCTTAAAGCTGGTTTTCATCGCGGAACAGCACGCGAAACGACGGCCGCAATTTCTGATAACGAATTTTTGGCGGAAAAATAACTTGACCTTTGGAGACATCATTAATATAAATAATTTTTATGGACGTTGAATAAGAAGTGTTTCTTTCACAAGAAATGTATAAAATTAGTGCTGTATTAGACTTACGGTACCTAATTTACATACTGTGCAGACGATAATAAACTCAACTTACTAGCCTAAAATCTCCGTAGCGTGTTGCCAGGCGGCAGAAAGCATATATATAATTATAATAAAGTTACAATAAATTAAGTTAATATATAATTATATATACAGTACCTAATTTATATATAATTAATATATAATTATATGTACAGTACCTAATTTATATATAATTTATATATAATACTAAACAGACGATAGCAAACTCAATTTAGCCGCTCCGTAGCGTGGCGCAGGGTCGGAGGAAAGTAGTTCGGCTGCTCATCCACTATTGGTCCAGACTCTATCAATCTTGTCACGAAACGACGTTATAGGAGGTACGTTATACGAAAGTTGCTACAATTTTTTCGCTACGTTATAGGAATTGTCGTTATAGGAACGTACGTTATAGGGGGGTCGACTGTAATTGAACAAGGTAAAATGTTATGTAATATGTTGCCAAAGAAAAGTAATAAAATATTGTTTTGTCTTATGATTCTGAAGAGTTGAAGTAATAGAAAAAAACATTATCCCAGCATATGAATGATATTATTAAACTCGGTCGTAATAATAAATTTAGTTGATTTTTCTTTTTAAAGTTTTATCATTTCAGGCAGAATTATATCCTATTACTTTCCTTTGATGGTATATTATATAATACTTTACTGTGTTGAAGAGAATTACGAAATCTTGTACAAACATTTCCGGTCGAATTTGAAAGAAGAATAAACTTAATAAATAACAAGTAAATATGTTATTGAATCAACAGTTCAAGTGTACACAGCAAACTTTAGAAATCCCCAACAACAACATTATTCTGAATAGAAAATAATTATTTTGTAATTATAAGTTCAGCCAGCTTTTATACAGTTAAATTTATTAAATAATGTATGAAAAGATAGTAAACATTTTTATTAATTTTTAAATTTGAATATATTGATAACTTAATATATTTCAAGCATTATGATGAAAGAAGCATCGGTAAGAATCATTACAATTAAGGGCTGGTATTATTATGTGTTTGCTACTGTTCTCAATAAATTTATAAATTTTTAAGCATTAAAATTAGTTTGGCCTGCAGATACTTTAATATTATACAAATTTAATATAATATAATATATATATAGGCCTATAGTTTATGGCTATTATCAGCTATAAAATGTTTGATTTTCGTCTAATGAGCAACCGTCGCAATGAATTACTCAAATACCTTCTCTGAGACATACCTGAAAAAATACTGATGTATCAGAAACACTTTTCACTGTTAGTGGTCCTAGAAGACGATTATTTTTCGCTCTATCTACAGCGCATTATATTTTGTCTCGCGAGTTGCTGCTGTCGTGCCTTATTTGTATGATAGTTGCGTGATAGAATGACTGCATTTCTTAAAGACGATAAAATAAAGAATTGCAGCAAATGGTAAATGTATACCTACTTCGCCGTCTGCAAAACCAATACAATAAGTAATATAAGAGGGCTGAATGGCATAGGATTTTAAGTCATAAGCCTACCGTTCTACCGAATCTTAGAGAGCAAACCCACAAAGTTTTTATGGCCGGTCTGTTGGGGATATGTCAGGTCCTCTCACTACCCTATTGACCCCATAATGGGGACGATAGGGTAGTGAGCTGGCCCGACATACCCCAAACAGACCGGCCAATAGGCCTATTACTAAACTCACGATGTGTATTGAATAAAGACTTTCTTAATGTCCACAAGGCAGAAAGAGTCAGAAATAAATATAGAAATAACATTTTTGCGCATAATTATTACTTAGTTTCTATCTATAATATAAATATAATCGAGACGGGTTGGTGATAATAATAATAATAATAATAAGTGCAGAGCCCAAACGGTTAGGAGTTGGAAGCTGAAATTTGGTACACAGTTAGGGTACGTCACGAAAACGCACACTAAGAAGGGATTTTTCGAAATGCCCCCCTGGGGGGAGAGGGACAGGATTAAGCTTAACACTTCCATCAACAATAGAAGTGTTAAGTAACAATGGAAGTGTTAACAATGGAAGTGTCAACAATGGAAGTGTTACGTAACAATGGAATTGTTAAGAGAAAGCGACGTGCAAGACGCAGATGCAGTTTTTTTCGTTTTTGCGGGAAATCGAACATATTTTTAGACCCATCTAAAAATTCTCTAATTAGTCTGGAAACAAGGGGACCCAATTCTTGCATTCTGTGAAAACGGGTAAGGTTGACTGTAACGTAATAATCTTTATCTTAGTTATCGTTACTTTTGCCCGAGCAATGCCGGGCCCACCTGCTAGTATTATATATTTGACAGCCGGATGATCAAAACAATAGAGGTATTAGCTTCCATTTTATGGAATTCGGATTCGAAGTCAAGCTCAGCAATCACAGGAAATTTGACCGGGTTCAGGCCGTCAGCTATGTTTTCAAAAAGAAAAAAAGACGAAAAAGAAGACACATGTGACAAAAATCACAAGACAAAAACTTCGACAGAACAAAATTTAGTTCGACACAGGTTTCATAACAATTAATTATACCTACAGTACATCGAGAAAAGACAGTAATTTCGAGGTACATATACAGTACACGACGACTACTACAGTTCTATCTACGAGTAGAATAACATTTTGGCCATTTAAAACGTTTCTACTTGTGTTTACGTTATACCTCGCTGAGTTCTAACAAAAGTTCTATTAGAAGAAAATTAAAAAAATAAAAATAACTTGCCGACTAGGCTATAAAATGTTGCTATTTAGAGCCATTTTTATCAATATTATCTTTTCAACCACACTTTATTAAAAGAATCGAATAGTAGTCATTTTTTTGTAGCATATAATACTACGATATAAACATAACTTAAAATTTTAGCAGTCGCTTCTTTACTTTAAATCATCTTAAATAACTTAAAACGTTTTAAAACCATTTTCAAATTTCATTTTGGCGAGAAAAAAATTAATTAATTAATTAATTAAAAATTAAATTCATTAGTACCTGCTTAAAATTTTTAAAACTCGTACGGATATTACGTACGGAAATGTGATTTTGGCCCAACATTAGGCAGTAATTAATTATTCACTAATACCTAGTTTTGGGCCAATTTTCCTTGCAGTATTGAGATCACAGAAAAATAATTTTCAATACAATAACTCGAAAAACATCTGAGAAAATCGATATTTTAAATACTTATTTGTGAATTCACCGAGTAAAGTCTAATTAGACTAGAAACTACCGCCCACATACATAACGAGATCAACTCCACGATAAAAGATCGCAACAAGTTGCTATAACAATAAAATAATGATAACAATAAGCAATGAAAGTCCGACAAAGAAAGAAGTAAACAAGTATTAAGCCTAAATATAAATACAAAAATGAGTAGAAAGCAAGACTAAAACAGTATAAAATACATAAAAGAAACTAAAAGTTTAGTAAAATATATATAAAAATTATTTTGTAATTATAAGTTCAGCCAGCTTTTATACAGTTAAATTTATTAAATAATGTATGAAAAGATAGTAAACATTTTTATTAATTTTTAAATTTGAATATATTGATAACTTAATATATTTCAAGCATTATGATGAAAGAAGCATCGGTAAGAATCATTACAGTTAAGGGCAAGTATTATTACATGCAAAACCAATACAATAAGTAATATAAGAGGGCTGAATGGCATAGGATTTTAAGTCATAAGCCTACCGTTCTACCGAATCTTAGAGAGCAAACCCACAAAGTTTTTATGGCCGGTCTGTTGGGGATATGTCAGGTCCTCTCACTACCCTATTGACCCCATAATGGGGACGATAGGGTAGTGAGCTGGCCCGACATACCCCAAACAGACCGGCCAATAGGCCTATTACTAAACTCACGATGTGTATTGAATAANCCCCCTATAACACTGTTGATAATTCCGTTTTATATGAATTCCATATTGTACGAGTCACTTAGATTTTACAAATACGTGAGCCGTTCACATCCCGGCACACGTATTTGTAAAATCTAAGTGACTCGTACAACATGTAATTCATATAAAACGAAATTATCAACAGTGTTATAGGGGGTCATCTGTGTATATTTTAAACAAAACATGTATTTTATGTATAATTTCATGATATCAGTTGACTGACTTTTGGGCCACTCTATATAATATTTAAATCATTAATATATTAAACTTGATATAAATTTTAAACATGTTAATTCTTAAGAGTTTCTAATATCGATAATGAAAAAGTAAAAAAAGAAAAAAAATATTTAGGGATTTGATGAGATTTAAATATTTTTAAAATAAAATATAAATATAATAAATTATTAATCCGGATGATATATTAAAGATAAAAGTCTTCCTTAAGATATATACAAAGATATAAATCTTATATTTTTATTCCAACTTTATCTCGCACACATTTATATTTTAGTATTTTACAGACATATGGTAACAGGAGATGCTCTTAATACTGTAGTTCCTGTATAATATAATATAAAAACTCTTATTAAAATTTAATACTGGAGTAGGAAATTTGTAGCATCATATATTGCTATTATCCTGAACAATTTTTTCAATAGTAGATAAAAGTCAGTTATATGTTTATTGATTTTTTTTTTTTACTATGGAAGAGAATGGAGTTAAATTGAGTTTAAAACTTTCTATAGTTTAATGGGATAACTTAGATCGGTTTCAAATCATTCTTTAGACCTATATCAATGAATTGGAAAAAATTGGTTAAGTTGTAACTATCAAGAAATTCAAGAACAATTCGATATTCCAGCGAAAGTGGAAAAAAAAAAACAGGATGGAATATTTAGCAACGTACTTAACCATTTACGCACGTGTGATATTTTTTGTAAGGTTTCTGATTATTATGTAGTGTGATATAGGCCTACACACGAATTATAAACGTACTTCGCTATTTTATCTTGAACAATCAACAGAAGCTAAGGTACATTACGTTCGTTAAGGTCGAAGCAGCTAATTCTTCCACTTCATGAACTTTTAACTGTATACAGTGGATCGAACACCGGGAAAATCTGGGTATATCAGTGAAATTTCGTGGAATTATGAGGAAAATTTTTTTTAAAAAAATGCATAAATTAGTGGAAAATTATATATTATAATTGACGAAATTATAAAACATAATCTACTAATAAAGATGTGATAAACTGACTTTTTGTCTATTCTTTTTTCGTAGTGTATTTTTCTTTTTTACTTTTCCTTTAAGATGAAAATCGTGGATAAACAAACCAAAAATAAATCCGATTTTACTTTTATAATTATGTAAATGCAATTGTTATGGAAGTTTTACCTTTTCTGTCCATTCTGAATTTTGGCATTAATCTACAATGGAAGGTCAGCTGAGAGTTCTTACATTTTCGTGTCACGTTGGCAAATTTTTCATCAAATTAATTCAAGTTAGTAAATTTAAAACTTAAAAAAAAACAAAATTAACACAGCTTACGTAACTTTAATTGTAAGTAATTTTAGTTTATAAATTATATGTCTATTTAAAAATAAATATTTAAAAAAACAATGATTAAATTTAATTAGTAAACTATGTAACATCGTATTAAATTTATTTAACTTATACTTTTTAAATTATTTCAATTTTAGAAGGTCATTATAACTTTTATAAAAATAAAAACCAGAAATAAAATATACTTCTTATTCGGAATTTTTTCGGGTTTTCAAGAAAACAACCTCTATATGTTTGAAAATCTTTTCTATTTTTTTCCCTCTAATTTTAAATTGCCATGAAAAGTGATTGAAAAATCAGTAAACTTCATCTGATTACAATTACTTATTTCTTTAATAGATCCACAATGCAGGTTTCATATACTTTAACAATGCATGTGTTTGTTTGTTATTAAATGTCATTATAATTATTTATTATACATTTATTTATGTAGACTTACTTATTAATGCTTGTCAAAGTTTATCTTATTAGATTCTTACGCTAAAAATAAATAAATAATTGACAACTAAGAAGAATGGAACATTAACATATCACCAAATCAGCCTTATTTCCTTTGTTAAAATTAGATTTTATTTTAGTAATTAAATTATTATTATTATTATTCAGGATACACTTAATGTTTTAAAGATATTTTTATATAAATACTTATTAGTACGTTAAAACAGTATTTTATAAACTGAAATCGGTGATGTCCTTGATACCTCTGTTAATGACAACAATTAGAAATTTAATTAATAGGACTTATATTTACAAAAATTTTTAAGTTATTATATAATAGAATAATCTTTAATCTTCTACTATTAATTAATAATTCTTGTCTGATGTTAATTAAATGAATTTATTTTAGATTTGCAATATACTTTTGTTAAGACGTTTCTCGTTGACACGGAATAACTAATCATTCAGGGGATATTTTATCTTCATGAAAATTTAAAACTGTTTGCAAAGTTCAATTGAGAATAGAATGATTAATAGAATATTCGATCATTTAGAAATCAGACTTTTCTAATGTATTAAAAAATTCAAAAGGAAAATAAACGATTTTTAGAATAATTCTAACGACCGTAGCCTACTTTTAATCGAAATTTTAAAAAAAATTTAACGTTGTTCTCTATGTTAAAAATACGTTTAATAACTTATTAAGCGTGCTGTCATTATTCAAATTTACTTAACAATAGAGTAAATTATATACGATTAAACTCAAATAATATTTTCTGTGTAGCGACAGAAATGCAACTAAACCTTAATTTAACAATACCGTTTGTTCCCTTCTGAAATTGGTACTAAATAAAAAAAGTGTGGCGATAAACTGTTGGCGTATTATATAAAGTAGTGAAGCCAACCCAGAAGAAATACTAAAGGATTTTCTATTTAATATTTATGAAGTGGATCTTTTAGCAAGTATTCATTGAAGCCAAACGAAGTGGCACTATTTAGGAGGTGCTATATCGAGGTATTAGTTGCCTGCCATTCTTTTATAAAATAATAATAACGTAAAATCAACTTCGATAAGTTTATAAACTATTGATGAAACTTCTCATTAATATTTAAAATAAAACTTACGCTTGTTTAGATAAAGATCTACCAAAACATTGTTTTTTTTTCTTTCTTTCTTGTCTATCAAACACGCTAAAGTGACAAGAAAAGTAACCCAAAGGCGCCATTGATCTGTTTAAAAACATGTCATGTATTTTTTTCTTTTTTTTCTCCTAATATTTTTAAATGTGCAAAATCATTTACGCCAGATTTATTCAGATAATAATATCAGAATAACAGATAAGGAAAAGCAGACTAATTTTTTATTCAAATATGTGCGACAGTCCATAGATTGTCCTTGATTCTGTAGGACGTATTTTATATAAATAAAATTTGATTATTATTATTTTTTTA
>NW_019385878.1:61682-110989 GCF_000671375.1 Centruroides sculpturatus | reverse complement strand
TTTGTTTTAAAAGAATTTATTAACCTAAGACAAAATTTTTAAATGGAATAAGTTTGAAAGAATTTTTTTTTTTTAAAAAAAGGAAAAATATTTAATAAAATAATTTAAATTCTGAAAGAAAGTCATTATTTTAATGAGAAAAATTTTAAACAAAATATTAAATTTATTAAATTTAAGTAAAATTCTATTATTTAAAAAACATTAAAATAAAAAATTAAAAAAAACAATTTTAATGTAATAAAATAATGGTTTACTCTTATTTAAAAAAAAATCTTTTCAATCTGAAATAAACTACAATTATTATTTTTTTAATATAAAAAATTATATTAAATAATCAAAATGTTTTAAAAATGAATAATTTAATTATTTTAATTTATTTTTTTATAAATTGTTTTACCACTTCTCTCATTAAGGCTGAAAAGACCACTTTGGTTATGCACGCGATCTCCAACAGATGGCGTTAATAAAAATGTAAAGCTTTTTTTCCACGGGAAAATCACTTACATTTTTAACGCCATCTGTTGGAAATCGCTTGAATTATCAAAGAGGTTATAATCAGCCTTAAAATGTCGATATTTTTATTATTATATAACGAAAAATGTAGCTTTTAATATACAAGATTTGTTACGCCATCTGTTGTGTATTTCACATACTAATTTTGTTATAAATATAAATGTTTTAAAAGGTTTTTCTATATTTATGATATAAAATTAAAAACGATGATATTTAAAATATTATTATTATTTTTTTAAAGTGATAATGTATTTTCCTATTTTATGTTCTATTGATAGCAATGCGAAATTAGTCTCTCTTCTGACATAGTCGAGCGTACATAATTTTTAATTTAGAAAAACTGCAATGAGCCGATGCAATAGGGACGGTTAGTAAAAACTAATAGTTACATTCGAGAAGGAATCGTGCACTTTAGACATCATATTTAAGCAACATGTGGCAAAAGACCTTCCCATGCTAAGGGTCTTTCAGCCCCACTACATGCATAATGGTATAGGAATTTAAATAAAATTTTTAAATTCTGAATTTTTAAAAGTTTAAATTGTTAGAAAATATAATACGTAAGTATAAGGGAAAGTAAAGCAATAGGGTTCACCTAGGTTATTTTGCATATTATTAAGAAAACTTAACAATATTGCGAAAAGTTATTTTAATGATGCAAACAGTGTACTCTAAGAAATAAAGTGCATGTATTAAAACTTCAGTATCTCTCTCCATATTGTCTTAATGATGAAAAACACAAAACATTAAACTGAGCCCCATTATCCAGTCATGTGGAGTAATGGAAACCATCATATAAAAACATTGAAAAAAAGACTGAAACGTTAGAGAAATGTTTGTTCAAAACTAGAAAACTTAAGATTTTGCATATGAATTATTAATTTATATATATACTAGCTGTTTACCCGCGACTTCGTCAGCGGAGGTTTTGCAAGCAAACCCCATTTACATCCAATATTTCAATAACCATAGTAATTGTTATATAACACCTACCGCTGAAGAGAATTGCCGAAAATCAAACGAACTATTTTCAATTTGATCAATTTTCTGAAACGTTTACAATCGTTCTATAATCGAACCAATACGCAATAACAAATTCGAATTTAAAACGGTTCGAACATTTTTAAAATTGAAATATATAAAAATATTTAAACAATGTCTGAAATGTGATCAATTTAATACACCTAAGTACTCGATGAAGACTAAACGTAGTTGAAAACAAAAAATCGCATCTAAAATAGTACAGTAGAAGCCATTCTTCCGGTTAAGCTTAATCCTCTCCCTCTCCCCCCGCGGGAGAATTTAGAAAAATCCCTTCTTAGTGTCCATTCTCATGGCATACCCTACTAAAACGCATACAATACGAATACGAAATAACAAATTCGAATTTAAAACGGTTCGAACATTTTTAAAATCGAAATGGATAAAAATATTTATAACAATGTCTGAAATGTTATTAATTTAATACACCTAAGTACTCGATGAAAACTATATTCTCTCCCTCACCCCCCGCGGGGAAATTTCTAAAAATCCCTTCTTAGTGTACATTCTCATGGCATACCCTACTACAACGCAGATAAAAACAAAAAATCGCATCTAAAATAGCGCAGTAGAAGCCGTTCTTCCGGTTAAGCCTTAATGCTCTCCCTCACCCCCCGCGGGGAAATTTCAAAAAATCCCTTCTTAGTATGCATTCTCATGGCATACCCTACTACAACACAGATAAAAACAAAAAAATCGCATCTAAAATAGTACAGTGGAAGCCGTTTTTCCGGTTAAGACTTAATGCTCTTCCTCACCCCCCGCGGGGGACTTTCTAAAAATCTCTTCTTAGTGTGCATTGCCATGGCATTCACTACTAAAACGCAGATAAAAACAAAAAATTGCATCTAAAATAGCGCAGTAGAAGCCGTTCTTCCGGTTAAGCCTTAATGCTCTCCCTCACCCCCCCGCGTTGGAATTTCGAAAAATCCTTTCTTAGTGTGCGTTTCCATGACGTACCCTAACTGTGTACCAAATTTCACCTCTTTAGGTTAAGCGGTTTGCTCTGGGCGATGATGAATCAGTGAATGAATGAGTGAGTCAGTCAGGACAAGCAATTTTATATATTTAGATTGTTTTCAAAATAGTCTGTATGTTTAATGATAAGTTCAAGCACTTTAAATTGAAAACTTTAATCATTCAATACAATAATCACAAATGTAATCATTTGGAAAATCTGTACCACAATTCTTTGTTTCTACCAAATTCTCCACAGATAATGCAGGTATTATTACCATTGCTTGCATCTGTCTTCGTCTTTATTATCAATACAAAGATCTTTCTCATCATAATCCTCATCTGTTGATTCCTCATTAAAGGCCAGTTTCCTTCTATGATTTTCTAATTCGGTTCTTCTTACAGGGAGTTTTGAATCTTTCTGCCCTTTCTTTTTTTCTTCTCCCTATACAAACATTTCATGGGTGTTCCTGTAAGAACTTCAGAATGTTGCTTCTTTCTTTCTATTTTACTCTTCTTTGATGGACCATGAACTGGAGAAATCTTATCAATTGGAACAATAGTATCAGTAATGGAATGTGCATTTTGTGTTTGATCTTTGTTTTTTATAGTGATAGGACAGTGTTTTCAGTTTCATCTGATTCTCGTCGAGCCCCATTACCCCTTCACGCCGTTTTATGTTTCTAACTTTGACTAGACACAAAGGGATAAAGTGAAATCTTTTCTTCATATGTATTTCAATAGTTAAGGGAATAGTTATCATTAATACATATTATTGAAACGATAAGTTATATACAAGGGTACTTAAAGTCGAACAAACGATTGTGTTTCAATTAGAAGTTAGATATACAAAACTGTTTTATTCTCACACAATCAAGCGTGTGAACAGAACAGCCACCACATTCTGAGTTCGAAGTTGGCTCTGCAGCTGCTAGATGGAAGCATCTGTCGGGATTCAAATTTCTAAACCTTTTAGCCAAAAAACAGGTGGGCCTCATTATCCGCTGGGCCTTATTCCCCTCACTTTCCCTACTTAAAATTTCCGTTTTTGTAGGCAAATTTAAGGTAAATGTTCACCTAGGTAGCCCCAATGGCGAAACTTCCGGCTGCCATCTTGTTTGCGGACGATATGCCCTCAAACGACATAGCTGACATCGTAATTATTAAAAATAAGTTATTATTAAAGATGGAAAAAAATAATAAAATAATAATTTGTTTGCACTTACCTTTGGCGCATATTATTGTTTCTTTCTTTTCTTTTTCTTCGTAGTTGAACTAAATTCTGCGACATACAGTAGAAATTATCCGCTTGTTGTGTATTCTTATTTGGTTCTTTTCCCTTGCTTTTCGCACGCTTTTCCTTTTTCTTTGGTTTTACGTTAGTCTTTTGGAACGGCTTTCGGGGCCAAAGGAACACTCTCTGGCTCTTTCCATGCATGTTCGCGGCCAGCTCTTGGATAATCCTTGCTCAAATGTTGAAGGAACAACTCGAACCTTTCTCCCGGTTTTAGAATTTAATCTTTACCTACGTGGACTGTCGCGGCCGCACAATGGGGACCCACGTTCTAACCTATTCTAATATATTACCAATAATTTGGTAATTTATTAGAATAGGTTAGGTTAGATTAGAACGTGGGTCCCCATTGTGCGGCCATGACAGTCCACGTAGGTAAAATTATCCGTTTTAGGTTTTCCACCTGAGAAGCTTCTTGTACATAAATGCATACAAATATGAATCGGACATATCTTCGGTATAATGCATCGGCAGGTTCTTTCTGTTCTTAAGACAACTCCACAATCTTTCAACCTTTTGCATATGGACACCCGTAAATAGATATACAAAATTTTATGCATGTTTTACTATCTCGTGTCTAATATCTACTCCTTCTAAATTGTCGATATGGTTATAACATGAATTCGTCTGTATAAACGGTGGTTCCTGAATTCACAAATTTGCTAATAACCCAGTCAATACTAGCTTCGAACATCGTTTATGTTAAATACGAAACACGAATTATCTACTAGACAAATTCCATCGATGACCCACCTTGTTCATTTTAATAACCTCCCTTTTTCGTGTTTGTTTACTAACTATGGTATCGTCGATCTCGACTATTTTGCCGGGTCTTCCTATCTGCAATTTAACCGGTTCCTTGAAACGGTGAACTATTTGCGTTACATTTATTACATCGAAATACTATCGATTTTCGAATAGACTATATTTTAATTTCTGGAGGCCGTCGAAATTCGTGCAAACTGCATCTAACGACAAAAAAATTCCGTGAAGCTATTAAATTTTAGTGGTTAGATGTTGAGAGCATGAGGAGATAAAGAGGTGTCATATAAGGTAGAGGAAGGGTTTAATGGAGATTTTATTCATTATTAACATTCACACTTGTTTATATAACTCATTCCTACTCTCGAAATTAAGCCTTTTGCCATTTTATAATAATTAAAAATATATAAAGTTTTTATAACAAAATCCCGTAACAGATGGCGCCACAAACTATTTTATTTATTTATTTTGAATAATAATAATAATACAAAAGTTTTTTAAAAATAAAATATCTCAAAAGCCGGAAAAGTTATACAACTGGTTGCTAGAGTTTTTTTTCATTAAGTAATTGAATTAATGAAAAAATAATATAAATATACGTTAATATAAAAAAATGCTCAGGGTCTGATCAAGCCCTCTTTATTCACGGGCCCTTAATTTAAGCGTCGCTTAACTGATGCAAACCGAAAGTCACGTTATTTCAATTCAAAACTTCCTCTAAAAGCAGTTAATAGATGACTGGCACGACTCTATTGTGAAAGGAAAAGTACGATGTACAGGGACAACCCACTACTAATGGGCAAATCTCGTCACTTGCCCATTCAGTTTGGCGTATACTTAATTTCCGGTAGTGCGTAAACAGTGGAAACCGAACGGGAAGTTTTAATCTACTTATAAAAACATGGACTTAAAGAATGTAATAATTACTGAATTACGAAAGAAATTAAACGAATTAGGGGACAAGACACACAGGGATAAAGGCAGAACTTTTAGAAAGGTACACAAGCTTAAAATAATAAGTATAAACTGACGCTTTTACAGTTGTTGGCTTTCGTTTTCGATCTTGTAAAAGAATTATGAGGACAACAATTTAGTTTTAATTATTCAATTTCAATTTGTAATACATTTTTGAAATTTTAGATACATAATAATAAACATAAAACAATGTTAAAAATCATTGTCATTAATGTTTAATGATAATTAAAATAATCTTGGATTTTTGCAATTGTTTCACTTCAATCTTTTCTCTCAAGCATTCATAATTGGTAATTTTAACTGGTTTACTTGATAATAATGCTTGTTTTGACCATAAACTATTGTTATTATGTTCCATAAATTTTCTGTTGAACTTCTAGGAGGCCAGTCTAATACATTTTCTAAATGTTTTCATTAATAAACCATATCTTAGTTGATTTGGTATCAGTTTTCCCATTGAATCCAAAAGTATCTCAAACCATTATACTGCCACCTCCTAACTGACTGTTCATTCTAACTTTGGCTTCTCTTTCCACATCATGCCAATAATATCCATAAACATCTGGTCCATCTAAATTCTGCTTTTTTCATTAAAAAACAACTTTTTCACACTCCTTGATCCAGCTCATGACAGATTTAGCCTATTGAATTCTTTGTTGTTTGTATGAGACCCCGGAAATAGTTCGTATTTAAAAAGAAAAGTATATTTTAATAAATTATAAAACAAGGAGGAAACAAATAATATAAGTGCGAACCGGCGACACTAGACTTTGACATCGTCGCTCATATAAAGAATAGAGAAAAGGAGATAAATCAAACAACCAAAGAAATAGAAAAAAGGGAATTGTTTAAAACTTAAAACGCAAAAAGGAAAAAAAAAACGAAGAGGTAAAATAAGGTGTTTTAGTCATCGGTAAATCGCCATCCGTGTCGAACGGATGATGTCGGATAAATCATTCCAGGCAGACCTTTCTCACAACCCGAACTGGTCTCGAATTCCACCTGGAGACAGGTGAGAGACCAATAGAGGAGCGAGAAAAGGGAAGTCCGATCAATAGGAAAACGAATCAAAAATGAAAAACTTATAAAACTCCATAGTCCAAGGATAGGAGGGCGTTCCTCCTCTGTCATTTACAACTTTCTCTCCGTGTTATCACCAAGAGGTGNCAATCTCTTCCAATGATTCTTTCTTAGTGATTTGTTTCAATTTGGCTTTAATGTTTTCTTCATCGTCCTCTTGTAAAATCCTCATTAATTCTCTATAAGGTTTCTCAAAGTTTAAATAATCGTCTTTTTCTATAAAAACAGACATTTCTTTAACGAGAAACTTTGGAATTTCTTTGCGATTCTTAAAATTATTCGAACGAATCTCGAAAATGACGTATTTCAAATTTAAATATTTACTCTAATAAATGTCATTCATTTTAAATTAATAATAAAATTATAAATCTTAAACAGTAAATTTTTAATGTAATAAATTGTAAAATAACTTTAAAAATTACATACTGTATTACTAAATAAATTTCATCTTAAAATTGCAATTAAAATGAGTTGACATGGCTATGCAGATCCTACGGCTCAGAGAATTTCTATGGATCTTATCCGGTAGTACAATAGAAAAATGCTAATTAGTCAATTTATGTAGCAGGAAATTAAATATACTCTATGCAGAGTATTTTTCCCGTACCTACACTGCCTAGCAACATATGGTATTTTGCGCAGCAAAGAATAAAATTACTGTAATTTATTTGTGAATCATTATTCGCTGTTCATTTGTTAAAGATTTTGAACACATTTCTATGACATTACACGGTTACAGTAGGGCCATGCCATACTATTATTAAGGTATCACGATATTTATGCTTATATTTTTGCATGGAAAATGCAAAGCCTAAGGCTCCGCACACCGCTCTTCAGCTTAAAACTCCATAGTCCAAGGATAGGAGGGCGTTCCTCCTCTGTCATTTACAACTTTCTCTCCGTGTTATCACCAAGAGGTGTCTAGCTTAATGTTATTCTGTGCGCAACTTTTATACTCCTGATTCTAACTCGCCGCTGCCACGGGACTTCCCCATCAGGACCCAAGAAAGAGACTTCCAGGAATAACTCCACCAACGAAACTTCTGGAACAACAGAAATCCTGGACTTTATCAAATATATACATGTAAGCATAAACTTCGAAAAATAAACGATTTCTTTGTGAAAAACTTAAAATTTCTGCCTCCACCTTCGACACCCACATACGCGAGGGCCCTAGGACATCCTAACGAAGGAGTAAAATTGGCATATTTACACTGGTGAACAAGTATCAAATTAGGTATCACTTTCATTTTTCAGTATTTTATGTTATTATTCTCACGAACACATCACCATAATCAGACAATATGTATGATGGGACACATATTTTGCTAAATTATTCGAAAGTCGGTTATCCGAAAGAATTCCAGTCGGCCTAAAGTATAATATTTTCGAATAGACTATATTTTAATTTCTGGAGGCCGTCGAAATTCGTGCAAACTGCATCTAACGACAAAAAAATTCCGTGAAGCTATTAAATTTTAGTGGTTAGATGTTGAGAGCATGAGGAGATAAAGAGGTGTCATATAAGGTAGAGGAAGGGTTTAATGGAGATTTTATTCATTATTAACATTCACACTTGTTTATATAACTCATTCCTACTCTCGAAATTAAGCCTTTTGCCATTTTATAATAATTAAAAATATATAAAGTTTTTATAACAAAATCCCGTAACAGATGGCGCCACAAACTATTTTATTTATTTATTTTGAATAATAATAATAATACAAAAGTTTTTTAAAAATAAAATATCTCAAAAGCCGGAAAAGTTATACAACTGGTTGCTAGAGTTTTTTTTCATTAAGTAATTGAATTAATGAAAAAATAATATAAATATACGTTAATATAAAAAAATGCTCAGGGTCTGATCAAGCCCTCTTTATTCACGGGCCCTTAATTTAAGCGTCGCTTAACTGATGCAAACCGAAAGTCACGTTATTTCAATTCAAAACTTCCTCTAAAAGCAGTTAATAGATGACTGGCACGACTCTATTGTGAAAGGAAAAGTACGATGTACAGGGACAACCCACTACTAATGGGCAAATCTCGTCACTTGCCCATTCAGTTTGGCGTATACTTAATTTCCGGTAGTGCGTAAACAGTGGAAACCGAACGGGAAGTTTTAATCTACTTATAAAAACATGGACTTAAAGAATGTAATAATTACTGAATTACGAAAGAAATTAAACGAATTAGAGGACAAGACACACAGGGATAAAGGCAGAACTTTTAGAAAGGTACACAAGCTTAAAATAATAAGTAGAAACTGACGCTTTTACAGTTGTTGGCTTTCGTTTTCGATCTTGTAAAAGAATTATGAGGACAACAATTTAGTTTTAATTATTCAATTTCAATTTGTAATACATTTTTGAAATTTTAGATACATAATAATAAACATAAAACAATGTTAAAAATCATTGTCATTAATGTTTAATGATAATTAAAATAATCTTGGATTTTTGCAATTGTTTCACTTCAATCTTTTCTCTCAAGCATTCATAATTGGTAATTTTAACTGGTTTACTTGATAATAATGCTTGTTTTGACCATAAACTATTGTTATTATGTTCCATAAATTTTCTGTTGAACTTCTAGGAGGCCAGTCTAATACATTTTCTAAATGTTTTCATTAATAAACCATATCTTAGTTGATTTGGTATCAGTTTTCCCATTGAATCCAAAAGTATCTCAAACCATTATACTGCCACCTCCTAACTGACTGTTCATTCTAACTTTGGCTTCTCTTTCCACATCATGCCAATAATATCCATAAACATCCATAAACATCTGCTTTTTTCATTAAAAAACAACTTTTTCACACTCCTTGATCCAGCTCATGACAGATTTAGCCTATTGAATTCTTTGTTGTTTGTATGAGACCCCGGAAATAGTTCGTATTTAAAAAGAAAAGTATATTTTAATAAATTATAAAACAAGGAGGAAACAAATAATATAAGTGCGAACCGGCGACACTAGACTTTGACATCGTCGCTCATATAAAGAATAGAGAAAAGGAGATAAATCAAACAACCAAAGAAATAGAAAAAAGGGAATTGTTTAAAACTTAAAACGCAAAAAGGAAAAAAAAAACGAAGAGGTAAAATAAGGTGTTTTAGTCATCGGTAAATCGCCATCCGTGTCGAACGGATGATGTCGGATAAATCATTCCAGGCAGACCTTTCTCACAACCCGAACTGGTCTCGAATTCCACCTGGAGACAGGTGAGAGACCAATAGAGGAGCGAGAAAAGGGAAGTCCGATCAATAGGAAAACGAATCAAAAATGAAAAACTTATAAAACTCCATAGTCCAAGGATAGGAGGGCGTTCCTCCTCTGTCATTTACAACTTTCTCTCCGTGTTATCACCAAGAGGTGTCTAGCTTAATGTTATTCTGTGCGCAACTTTTATACTCCTGATTCTAACTCGCCGCTGCCACGGGACTTCCCCATCAGGACCCAAGAAAGAGACTTCCAGGAATAACTCCACCAACGAAACTTCTGGAACAACAGAAATCCTGGACTTTATCAAATATATACATGTAAGCATAAACTTCGAAAAATAAACGATTTCTTTGTGAAAAACTTAAAATTTCTGCCTCCACCTTCGACACCCACATACGCGAGGGCCCTAGGACATCCTAACGAAGGAGTAAAATTGGCATATTTACACTGGTGAACAAGTATCAAATTAGGTATCACTTTCATTTTTCAGTATTTTATGTTATTATTCTCACGAACACATCACCATAATCAGACAATATGTATGATGGGACACATATTTTGCTAAATTATTCGAAAGTCGGTTATCCGAAAGAATTCCAGTCGGCCTAAAGTATAATTTTTATTTGTTTTTATATTTTTCAATGTATATATTTCGTTTGTAAAACATAAAGAAATCATTTTTAACGATACAATAGCCACGATTATTATTTTAAAAAGTTTACGTTAGGCTTAACATCGACGAAAATTCAACGCGAAGCGACACGCAACGGAGAAAAATTTCAACACGGAATAGGTTAATATATTTTTTCGTGCGTAATCGATTATCCGAAAAATAAGTTATCCGAACAATCCCAGACCCCAAATGATTCGGATAAACGACGCTCTACTGTATTTTTAAACAATTAAATAAGAACAGACATTTTTTGAAATGCAAAAATATAATCTTTATTAGTTAGCGTATTATAGACGTTTATAAAACAAATGAAATAAACTAATTATTTGATTAAAATTATTTTAAATAAAAACATTTTATAAATTATAATACTACAATATTTAAAAAAAAAAAAAAAAACATGTTAACTTTAGTAAATCAAAGTCTAATAACTGAATATTTATATTTTTCCTTTATTACAGAAATTATAGTTCTTAAATATTTTCGATATTACTTTTAATATGAGATGTCTGAGAAAGCAGCAGACTACTTAAAGATAACTTTTCAATATATTGTAATTTTGGTAACAACTGTCGTGAGATCCATTTATGAATATCATTGTCTTCTCTTAAAGATTGTAAAATTTTACAGATTGGATTATCCAACAGATTAAGAGACTTCAAATTATTGCATAAAGTTAAACATTCGATGTCTTTTATTTTACTTATTGCATTATTCTGAAGATCTAAAGATTGCAATTCATCAAGAAATATGCAATTAAATATATCTGTGATATTATTATCGGTCGCTTGTATCGTTTTTAAGTTACAAAGATTTTCTATACCGTCCAGATCATTTAAGCCGCAATCGTTTATTATCAGGATTTCTAAAGCTTTCAGATCCGTTCCTAATTTTCTTAGAGTGTCTAATTTACTTCCAGTGAGATTGAGAATTTTCAAAAATGGTAACCAACGGCTCCCACGTCTTACTATGCTGTCTTCCGAATTAATTCGAATCTTCAAACATTCAATCTCTTCCAATGATTCTTTCTTAGTGATTTGTTTCAATTTGGCTTTAATGTTTTCTTCATCGTCCTCTTGTAAAATCCTCATTAATTCTCTATAAGGTTTCTCAAAGTTTAAATAATCGTCTTTTTCTATAAAAACAGACATTTCTTTAACGAGAAACTTTGGAATTTCTTTGCGATTCTTAAAATTATTCGAACGAATCTCGAAAATGACGTATTTCAAATTTAAATATTTACTCTAATAAATGTCATTCATTTTAAATTAATAATAAAATTATAAATCTTAAACAGTAAATTTTTAATGTAATAAATTGTAAAATAACTTTAAAAATTACATACTGTATTACTAAATAAATTTCATCTTAAAATTGCAATTAAAATGAGTTGACATGGCTATGCAGATCCTACGGCTCAGAGAATTTCTATGGATCTTATCCGGTAGTACAATAGAAAAATGCTAATTAGTCAATTTATGTAGCAGGAAATTAAATATACTCTATGCAGAGTATTTTTCCCGTACCTACACTGCCTAGCAACATATGGTATTTTGCGCAGCAAAGAATAAAATTACTGTAATTTATTTGTGAATCATTATTCGCTGTTCATTTGTTAAAGATTTTGAACACATTTCTATGACATTACACGGTTACAGTAGGGCCATGCCATACTATTATTAAGGTATCACGATATTTATGCTTATATTTTTGCATGGAAAATGCAAAGCCTAAGGCTCCGCACACCGCTCTTCAGCTTCTATTGTGACGAATTATCTTTCCATCAATTGTAAGCAACTAGAATCCGCCATAGTGTCTTCCCGCAGTTAGATGTATAAAGCTAGGAACTCCACATTACCGGAATCCGCGACGTAATCGTAAAACTGAGCCAAACTGACGAAACTTCCGGTTTTGGAACGTTCTGTTGGACAGAAACAAGACTGAAAGCAGAGTTAAAAATTATTTAACTTTTCCGTTTTCGTTCCTCGCTTCTGTCGTACTGCAACCAATAAAAACGCGAGGATTTTGTGACGCGTAATTACGTGATTTATCACGTGCAGTTTGAAATAGACTCAATGGCGGAAAGTTTAGCTAACAAGGAGAGCCTACGGCTTTGGGGTAACGGATTTTGATGATCTTTGGTTTAGAGGTAGTACACCATGTGAGTGTACTACCTGTAAAATACTAAAGTGCAATACTCAAATATAATCAAGAAAATCGAACTTAAATTATTGAAGCAATATTACAATATTAAAAAAAAAAAAAAAAAACATGTTAACTTTAGTAAATCAAAGTCTAATAACTGAATATTTATATTTTTCCTTTATTACAGAAATTATAGTTCTTAAATATTTTCGATATTACTTTTAATATGAGATGTCTGAGAAAGCAGCAGACTACTTAAAGATAACTTTTCAATATATTGTAATTTTGGTAACAACTGTCGTGAGATCCATTTATGAATATCATTGTCTTCTCTTAAAGATTGTAAAATTTTACAGATTGGATTATCCAACAGATTAAGAGACTTCAAATTATTGCATAAAGTTAAACATTCGATGTCTTTTATTTTACTTATTGCATTATTCTGAAGATCTAAAGATTGCAATTCATCAAGAAATATGCAATTAAATATATCTGTGATATTATTATCGGTCGCTTGTATCGTTTTTAAGTTACAAAGATTTTCTATACCGTCCAGATCATTTAAGCCGCAATCGTTTATTATCAGGATTTCTAAAGCTTTCAGATCCGTTCCTAATTTTCTTAGAGTGTCTAATTTACTTCCAGTGAGATTGAGAATTTTCAAAAATGGTAACCAACGGCTCCCACGTCTTACTATGCTGTCTTCCGAATTAATTCGAATCTTCAAACATTCAATCTCTTCCAATGATTCTTTCTTAGTGATTTGTTTCAATTTGGCTTTAATGTTTTCTTCATCGTCCTCTTGTAAAATCCTCATTAATTCTCTATAAGGTTTCTCAAAGTTTAAATAATCGTCTTTTTCTATAAAAACAGACATTTCTTTAACGAGAAACTTTGGAATTTCTTTGCGATTCTTAAAATTATTCGAACGAATCTCGAAAATGACGTATTTCAAATTTAAATATTTACTCTAATAAATGTCATTCATTTTAAATTAATAATAAAATTATAAATCTTAAACAGTAAATTTTTAATGTAATAAATTGTAAAATAACTTTAAAAATTACATACTGTATTACTAAATAAATTTCATCTTAAAATTGCAATTAAAATGAGTTGACATGGCTATGCAGATCCTACGGCTCAGAGAATTTCTATGGATCTTATCCGGTAGTACAATAGAAAAATGCTAATTAGTCAATTTATGTAGCAGGAAATTAAATATACTCTATGCAGAGTATTTTTCCCGTACCTACACTGCCTAGCAACATATGGTATTTTGCGCAGCAAAGAATAAAATTACTGTAATTTATTTGTGAATCATTATTCGCTGTTCATTTGTTAAAGATTTTGAACACATTTCTATGACATTACACGGTTACAGTAGGGCCATGCCATACTATTATTAAGGTATCACGATATTTATGCTTATATTTTTGCATGGAAAATGCAAAGCCTAAGGCTCCGCACACCGCTCTTCAGCTTCCATTGTGACGAATTATCTTTCCATCAATTGTAAGCAACTAGAATCCGCCATAGTGTCTTCCCGCAGTTAGATGTATAAAGCTAGGAACTCCACATTACCGGAATCCGCGACGTAATCGTAAAACTGAGCCAAACTGACGAAACTTCCGGTTTTGGAACGTTCTGTTGGACAGAAACAAGACTGAAAGCAGAGTTAAAAATTATTTAACTTTTCCGTTTTCGTTCCTCGCTTCTGTCGTACTGCAACCAATAAAAACGCGAGGATTTTGTGACGCGTAATTACGTGATTTATCACGTGCAGTTTGAAATAGACTCAATGGCGGAAAGTTTAGCTAACAAGGAGAGCCTACGGCTTTGGGGTAACGGATTTTGATGATCTTTGGTTTAGAGGTAGTACACCATGTGAGTGTACTACCTGTAAAATACTAAAGTGCAATACTCAAATATAATCAAGAAAATCGAACTTAAAGTTTTTTAGAACTTTATATATAAATTATACGTATTTTTAATTGAGCATCCTGTGGCAGAGTGGTAACGAGTCCGATTCATAAGTTTGAGTTCTCGGTTTCGATTTTCGCGTATAATTTTTTTTTAATTAATAAATACTTATAATGTATTTATTTATTTACTCATTCATTTCTTATTATTTATTTATTTTAATTTAATTTCTACTATTCCAAGTCTAATATTTTTATACTTTTCTTGACAATAACGGCGCATTCTTGACACCTATGTGTCAACTTTCCCATCTAATTGTTATCACTAACGGTGACCGATCTAATTCTCACTAGGAGCGTTTTTCTATCGGAGTTCTTTTTCACTCACTCTTTAACAGTTCGTTTCTAAATTTCGACACGAATAGACGTATTTGTGTAGTAAAACTTATTTTGAAAAATTATTTTATAATTAAAAAATGTCGTCAAGAGAAGCAAGTTCTTCATGTTGTGACGAAAAAACTGTTGATGATAACTCTTTATACAGTGATGTATCAAAGCAGCATAGTGAAGTAAAATACTAAAGTGCAAAACTCAAATATAACCAAGAAAAACGAATATAATTTATTGAAGCAATATTATATAATTACATAGCATTGTCAGATGTNATGTAAGTTCAAAACACACTATTTGGAGTGCGATAGCCGTGAAATTTGGATTGAATGGTAAGAAAGTTTGATATACTGCATCGAACTCCTAAAGTGGAATCGTTTAATTATAAAATGTTTTAAGTAGGAAATGAAGCAGAACAAAAGTGGAAGGTGCAGCGGGATCGGTACAATAGGGAGAGAAAAAAAATTCGAGAGAGTTTAGCCAGGGACAAGAGACATTTACAAAACCACGTGGCATTTATATGATCTCATGGACAGCGTCCTAAGAGATTCTATGAATGAATGTGCGAGGTAAGTTTATTAATGTCACAGTTTCATTAATTGATGATACGTAGATATTTAGTAGCCTATCTAGAGACGATTTTATCGAAATATTAAATCAAATATCTATCGAAAAAATTGCCGTGAAGAAAATACCCCTTAAAAACTCATTTTTAAGAAATTAACAAAAAATAAAATAAAATAATTTAAAATAAATGCTTTTAGTTATAAAATATAACTGCAGGGATTATTATTCTTTCATTAATATCTGTTTTTTGACTAAAATTTAAACTACTATCTACCTGATTTGTTTTCAATTTAGAATTTAATTTTTTTTCTCTACAGTTCAGTTAATAATATGTCCCCTTTAAGGAAAATTTCAAATTTAATACATCAAGATGAAAATAATCTAGAAGATAATCTGGAAATTATTATGCTTTATAATTATAATTATTTATGTGACAAAATTATTGGTATACTTAAATAAGACACTTATTTTTAGTAATGAAAATATTCCAATGAGTGAAACTCAAATGCAAAAGTATGTACACTTTGAACTAATTTAAATATAATAAACCTATATAATGTATTATAAGTTTTTAAACAACTGATTATTATAAATTATTTTCAGCATTTCACCTACAGAAAATTCTGATGTTTTTAATATACCAAGGCATGATTATATTGAATATATAATTTATTGTTCCCTGTACTTTTTCCTGTCACGGAATATTTTCCTCATCCAGAAACGATGATTTCGGCGAGGTTTTGAATGAATCAGCATTTTTAATGTTAATAAATGAAGAGAGAGCATGGCAAAATCCGTAGCGTCGTCCATGTTTGACTCTACGACAATTACTGAACGGATCAACAGATGCATTTCCACGTAAAGTTCATTTCGGTCAAGTTAAAAGGAAAACTCTATTTGTTTCAGTTCTGTTTCTGAGTTTCTGTTTTCAGGTAATGTGGGAGTCCAGGCTTAACACCGATGTCGTACTTCGAGAATTCTGGCGGTTGAAGAGGACCCGTGACAATAACAAATTTAGGAAAAAATGATCATACGATTTGAAAAAACCGGATTTTTAGCATTGACGTCATGACAAGAGCGCAAACGTATTATTCCTAAGAATGTTAAAGTTTCAGCCGCCGTTGTGGAACAAGATATAACTAATGTACTGTACAAGATTCCAACAATGCTCGAGCAATATCTCATACTCACGGGCGAAGAGAACTCCGAATGCAGTTTGCTCTGACATTCGAATGGAAATGGAAGATGCTCCTCACGGGCCTTGGAAAATCTTGTGGAGTGACGAGGCACTGTACATTTTTATTTGAACATCAATATTAATATACACAATTGTCATATTTGGGCTGTGAATTATAATTCAGAAAATAGTAATTAGACGTGCAACCCTTCTGATATTTGTTGTTGGGACATGTAAAAACTTGGTATATCAAGGACACCATCACATTTTCACCAAAATTTTGTCAAATATTTTTTTCTTTATGAATAAAAACCCCGTATTCCAAGAAGTACTTGACCAAATTTAGTTGAGTTTCGCTCAATAGCTATTCTACTACAGGAGCCTAAATACATCCTCTATAATTGTGGACGTGCTATATCAAAAATGAGAGAGCAAAAATCAGAATAAAAAGGCGAATTGGGGATCATGATAAAAGCGAAATTTGAAAAGCTTGATTAGAAAAACGTGCACCGATTTCGGCTTTGACACCACGAGTATCTGGGCACTACAACAGAAAAATGGTTGCTGACAAAAAAAAGGCAGGTCTTAGTAATCATTTTAGCCGGGATCTTCTTTTCGATGCAAGGCACGGAAAGAGATGCACGACACTAATTACGGTCAATGAAGGAGACAGGACTTAGCCACCCAAATGGCTAGGATCTGTTTTCTAAGTCAACTCGAGACTGGGAGGAAATATACGATGACAACAGCCAATGTTGAAAGCGGGTTTTGTAAACCAAGGGCTCAGGATCAGCTTTCCGAGAAAATTTCGGACTAGGAAGGAGACAGGATGAAAACGCTAACTATAGTCAATGATAAAGGCGAGCTTTGCAACACAATGGGGTGGGATCTATTTTCTAAGGTAAGACAGAACACAGAATAAAGATTACTACTATAGTCTGTAACCAATCAAAGGTAGGAATTGCGAGCCGAAAGATTGGAGACCGCTTTCTGAGGCAGATTGAAACGAGGAACGAAAACACGCAGTGATGATTACTACAGTTGAAGAAGCCGGGCCTTAAAGATCTTTCTGTGGCAAGAACGGGACTCGGAATTTAACATACACAACGAAAACTATAACCAGTGATGGGCTTTATCAACCCAAGAGTCTGTTTTTTGAGGCAATTCAAGACTTGGATGAAATAATGATAAAAGAATGTCTTCAATAAAGAAGGCAAGCCCAAGAGATTGGGCTCTTTTGTTTTTGAGATACTGCAGGGAAGGAGGATATGTGATGACTATAGCTGATGATTAGGGTGTCTTATCAGGTCGCAAATCTCAACCTTAATTTAATTTAATCAAAATTTTAATTTGAATGGAGAGTGCAAGTTTTCGCCCTTTTAACAAAACAAACTCTTCAAAATAAGAAAAAAACTGAAACAAAATACAACGACCTTAGAAAATAAAGTAACGTTTGGGCTCAATTCCTCACAGAAACTTAGTGATGGGGTTGCCTTACGAAATGAACTATTTCTAGTTTCTTCACTGTTTTCAAAACATCGGAACATATAGTTGCTGTCATCTGACAAAATGAAACAATATGATTTTGTTTTTAACAATATTTTAACGACTTACTTCGTTTTCGTAGAATTATCATCAAATGGTTGACATCGTTTTTATATAAATATTAGTTGCATTGTGTAAATAATACAAATGATAAAGGAATATAAAAAATAAATATCATTTTTAGAAATCTTAGACAATACTAATATCGTTTAATCAAATTTTTATCTCGAGGATGATTGATTTTTCACTGCCCTCTATCCAATAATGAGCTAAATAGTACTTTAAGTCCCTCTTAATTGGATTTTTCTTCTTTCAAGTAAATGTTTTTAAATTAAAATTCTTTATTTATTGCTCTTATTTCGATTGTTAGTGAGATTCATTTCGAAATCCGAAACATTTCTTTCCATGTATTAGGAATTTTTTGCTTAGAAATTATAAGACACAATTGATGCAAGAAGGAATGTGCGAACTAAACCTGTCTATTCGTAAACAAGAGGCGCTTTTTTCAGGTATAGAAAAGAATATGCACGGGAACAGTCCTTCTACCCATAGTTTTCAGAAAATTCTTTATGTGGCACATCTTTTCTTCCAAGGAAAATTGATCTTTTTTATTAACACATGCAATAATTTAGGAACTCGCGTGACTTCTTCGACTTAGAAACCATATATTATTGTTCTAATCACATCAAAACCAAAATCTAATATCGTTGTTTCAAGAATGTCCTTCTTTGAACATTTAGTCGTTGAAATAAAAATGTGCTCAATTTTACTGTCTGCTTTTCAGCGAATCTTTTTTATTGTTGACAATAATACTGCAGCAACTTGGCTTTCACGCTTTGTAGAATAAGAAACAGGAATAATAAAATCGCCACTTTCGGCTTCCCTTTCGCAGGATTGAATGTCGTACAATTTTTTTTTTTTTATTCCACTTCGAAAGGGTTTGTTACGAGATGTACAGTACCTTCCACTGTAAAACAAAGATGCACGCCCACGAAAAGCCACATTTAATTTCATACGAAATTCACTATTAATAACACAGTACAGTTTCCTTTCTACCTACTGTCCTTTCAAGACAAATCCAACAGAGTTAGCAAAATCTCAGCGATAGGCGTGTCTACGCTGGCTGAACTTTGCGATATTACAGAAGAAAATTTCAGATATCCTATTGAAACATCTAATTGACTACGTTCTTAATAATCTATAACATACTTTTATCCATTTATTTTATTAAAAATAAATTAATTTACAGAAATACAGTAGAAACTCGATTTGAACTTGATGGGATGAGGATAAACGGATAAACGAAATTTCAGATAATCTAGAAACTCGTTTGTATTTTGATTACAGCAACTATTGTGAATTGAAAATTTCATAAACAATGCAAAGAAATTGCTGTATTTAAAGATTAAGTTAGATTTTGAGCAAATTAATTATGTTACTTATGTAGGTCATATATACACTCTGTGGTAAGTACAACGCTACACGTTCTGTTTTATTTTTTTAAACAGTTTCGGATAATCGAGTTTTCACTGGACTTCGACATTTGTATACTTTCAAATTTTTATTTCTTTATTATGCCAATCTTAGCTGGCTTAAATGTTAATATTAAACTATAATCATTATTAATTAAAATTAATAACTGTGACTGTAGCATTAGTGTATTGTAGCCGCGGTAAAATGGCCACGCAGAAGAACCTCTTACGATTTACGTTTTCTAAATCATTTTCTGGAAAACTTTGGATCGGATGACATTTTCCATCTTTTCCCATGCTGGCGGGAATCGTCGTGGACAAGGATCACCCGTAACAAAGCGCAATAGAAGTCCCTTATAATTGGGAGTTGGTGCAATACGTTACAAATTCTACTTGCCTATAATTTCTTATCAAGTACCATCGCTCAATTCGTTTTGCTATATTTATTATCATAGTTAAGTTAATTTTATATTATTCTATGGAATAAATGGAATGTAGAATGTTTTAAAATAACAAATATTGGTCAGGATATTTTAAGATCTTTAATTAAATTCAAACATGGTGTGACTAGACAATATGTGCATAAAAAAGAGCTGCACAATACGAAATATAAACAATGTACACAATTTAACAAACGATACAATGAAATTATAAACATTTGAGATAAAACCAACATCCATTTCTATTGTTTTGATTGTACATATTAATTATCACAATTTTATATGAGAGGTATCATTTTATAATACAAGATATGAGCAATATTCTATCAACAATACTGTAATTTAAACATGTCAGCCGAGCGAATTACGAAAAAAATTTCCATAAATTTAGAAAATATATATAAATATATATATGTTATGTATAAAATGACATTATATAAAAATATAAATTAAATGTGATTTTGAGTAAAAATTTAAGTAAAATGATACTCTTGACTCCTGTATATGATATATATTTCTATAACATTTCTAATTTTAATAAAATTTTCAGTTTAACTTCGTAAACTTGAAAATAGTTTGGAAAATAATTTTCTTCTAAAGTAACTATATGTATACTTTAAATTTTATTCTACAGTCACGAATTATTCGCTCGGCTTTTTAGTCAATAATTCTGAAGATAATCTACTCGTGAGATTACAACTACTCGTATTTACAATATGTTCATGTGTTTAACAAGTAGGCCTATCTACTCATTAAATTGGCTAAAATTTGAAAATTTCAACTTTATAAAACAATAACACGAACTTTAAACAAGAATAATACGAAAAGAATACTTTTTTTTTAACATATGCAACTAGTAAAACTCTCTCGAACAAATGGACATGGACTAGAAACGGGAGAACAATTAGATACGATAGAAAAACTAAAGCTCTTTTCGATTTGTGGCTTTACTAAAGATTTTGGAGAGTAAGTCTTTACTGTAGTCACTTGAGCTTCGAATGACAATAACTGTCCCATAAAATTGAAATTTGGAGAAACTATTCTTCTTTTCTTTTTAACGTATTCGTAAGCTTCTTCCATTCTCAGTTTTCTAGTTGCCATTAAATACGCCATGCATATAGTGGCCGATCTACTAACGCCGGCGTGACAATGGACTAAAACTTTTCCGTTTTCGGAACGAAAACGTTCTAAAGAAAAGAATAATTTCATGAATTAAACTTTGTTACAAAATAAAACTAAATTTATAATAAATTCTAATTGAAAATTTCACACTCGAAATTACAAAGAAAAACTATTTAATGGTAGAAATATTTTAATGTCTCCTGGTTACGCGTGCCGATTGTATAAATTCGGAGAAAATATTTTGTGAAACTTTAAAAAATTTGATAATAATGATAAGAATAAACCCGACAAAATAATTTATAAGTAAATAAATATCCTCCTCGGCTGAAATTAAACTGCGAGTAACGTAATGAGCGTATATTCGAGAATGCAATTCACATTTACATCCCGCTTTATTCTGTTAATTTGCCACGTTTCTGTCTATTCTTCTTTTATTTGAATGCCTTTCCACTCGAAACAATTGTTCCTATCTGTAGCTTCGTATTTTTATTTCGAACGTAAATACCGTCGTTTGGATTTTAATGTCGTGTCGCCATGTTTAACATAAAAAATATCTAACGGGTGGATGGCATGGCCGCGCGGACGTTTACCAGAATTTAAACACTTATTGCGAAATATATTATTATTTTCTATTGTTGTGGGCGCTGCCATGATTTATTTTTATTAGAAAATNAAGAAAAGAATAATTTCATGAATTAAACTTTGTTACAAAATAAAACTAAATTTATATTATATTAAAAATATTAAATTAAAAGGGAAAAACTTTGATAATCTAATTTTATATTTTACCTATAAAGCCGATAGCTTGATTAAACCAGATTGCTATATCTTCATTATTAGAATCTTCTATTGGAATCGATAGATAGGTGAAGGTATCTTCAAAGTAATTCGGACAATTTTGGGAAACATTGACCAATCCAGTAATTCCCAAATGTAAGAGAATAGATTTGGAAGAGGCATGATGAGCGCTGCCCAAATATAGATAGGGTAATAATTCTACTGGTTCCTCTTCCATGGTTAATCTCCCTCGAATCGGAGGTGTTCTACACAAGGGACTTCCCGTTAAACTTAATAAGATGCCATTGAAGGGCGATCCTGAATCTACACACAGATGAGGATATTTCGCTTTGAACTGGCTAAATCCGCCTATAAAATAAATATTCGAAAATAATAAATACCGTATTATAAATTAATTGTTCAATTTTTTTATAAAATAATACATACGTATAACAATAATTGACAATCACATATTAACCTCATATCTTCATATGAAGATATGAGGTCTCACATTCGTGATTGCTGGATCCTTATCTCACCTTTTTCAGGCCCTATTTAATAACAATATACGGAAACCGAAACATTTATTAAATTATTATGTTTATGTTCAAGTGAAGAAACAAAATAAAATTTTTATTTTAAAATGCTTTAAAAAATTATGAAGTTTTGTAATTATGATTAAGAATGTCTTTAAAAAAAGATATGTATAAAAGTTTAAGAAATTCTAAATATATATTTTTAAAAATGTCACCAATAGATCGAGCTTTTAGAGTACCGATCGCGAAATTGCTTACTTTCCACTAACGAAATTTGTGAAAAAAGTATTATACGAATGTCGACCAACTTAATTATCAATTGCTAAAAGCATGGATTATGAACATAAAAGGCTTCCTTCAAAGTTATTTTTGACAATCTTTTATTATTAAATTAGAAGAACTATAAAAAAAAAGGAGGAGGAAAAAATATAGCCACAGTAATCAGTTTTCTAAAAAATAAAATATGTTATCTTTAAGATAAGAATTCAGAAATATTAATAAAAAAATTTATATAGAAAAATCTAAAAATGCAGCTTCCTCGTCACAAAATAATAAACGTGGAAAAAAAACTGCGAATAAAACATTAATTCTAATTATTAATTTTTGATCGAATATAGAAGAGAAGCTTGACTTAAATCGAACAATTCAGTTATCAAGGATTTAATTTCATCACTGGAAAATGATCGATCGACACTCGATTTCTGCCTAACCATAAATATGTCCACGTATTTAATGAACCCAAATACTTGTGCGTGTTATCTTTACTCAATCAGCACACGCATTCGAGAAAATATACAATGTTACGTGTAGATTATACACTATTACAGAATCGACTATCATTTTTCATTTGATAAAATATTTATATCTAAAAACTATTTGAAATCTTGTCTGAAATGTAATTATTAATTCAAACTTACTACTTTTTATTGTATTGATAAAATACAAAATAATTTATCTTCTTCCAAGATCCGATTTGAATTCTTGTATAAATTTAATACTTTAGATTACATTTTTAAATCTTAAATTCATTTTAAAAAATTTAAGATTTTAATAATAAAACTCGTCTCATTTTATAAACTGATGAACGTTTTAAATATCTATTGACCCACATGCGATAAGAGGATAGTAAACATCCTTTTATTTCTTTCACATTCTGGATCAACTCATTTCATTTGCTTCAAATAATTTCAAATAAGTCAATAAACGAAAGTGATGAAGGAAGGAAGAGGAAAAAAAAAAATCTATTGGCACATTTTTTTATTATTGTTATTTTTGGGTAGTTGCCACATTATTTGATAAGACCAAGGAAAATTAACACAAGTTAATTTATTCAAGCGATGAGAAGTTTGTTCTTTTTATAAATAATAATAATAATATTATTATTATTCAGATAGTGGCTATAAATTTTCCGTAATCGATAAGAGCAATTTATAATCGATTAAAAAAATAATCGATTCTTTCTACTATGATTTAAACGGAAAATTCATTCTTTAATTTAACAATATACACTTAAAAAAAGCTTTTCTTTTAACTATTTTTCTCTAGTAATATATATGCTCTATTTTAAATAAATAATTAGCAAAATTTCCTTAAGAAAAAATATTTAAAAAAATCCAAAATTTCTCGAGTCACCCTTCATAAAAAGCGCTTTTAAAAAAAGCTTACTGCAGTTTTTTTTTCGATTGAGTTACGATAAATTCTCGATTACACTAGAGTCCCCTATAACACTGTAGATAATTCCGTGTTGTATGAATTCCATGTTGTACGAGCCAATTAGATTTTACAAATACGTTTACAGTCCGGCACACGTATTTGTAAAATCTAAGTGACTCGTACAACATGGAATTCATATAACACGGAATTATCTACAGTGTTATAGGGGGGTCTACTGTGTATAATATAGATTTTAAGCTTAACGCAGATTTAATAATAAAATTAAGTGCATTAAATTAAAAACTAAAAAGTTAAATATATGATTAAAAAAAAACTTACCGGATAGTAAATAAATACTGGATAAGGAAGCTTCGAGTTGTAAACTTTTAGCAATGATTACGGCCATTGATTCTTCTTCCTCTTCCACATTTTCTTCTTCGTATAAAATGACTCGAATTCCGCTGATTAATTTTTCTCTGACGGAATCTTTAGAAACGACGGCTCTTAGAGGTAAACGACTTCCATATCGTCGTCTTAAAATGTTCGGACAATGAACGTTAATCGATCCGATAATGTGGCACTCGCTGAACGCAAAAAGTGGTCGACAGTCAAAAATTAACAGAAAATCATTCTCTACGTCTTCGTTTACATTTAATGTTTCCAAATAAGAACATAATTTGTCACAATTAACCAATTTGTAATTTCTTATGCGAGGCATCTTCTCGTAACGCAAACTTATTTTCATATAACGAATACCGACCTCATCAGTCAATTTATGAATGGAGAGTGAGAACGATCTCGTCGTCTTCCGCTCGTAAAATAGTTCTGCTTAGAAAATTGTATATTACGAATATTTTACTTTACCAATCGAATTATTTTATAATAATAATTATTAATAAATTTCTAAATATTTTATTACGCATTATATTTTTTTTACAAATTATTTCATCGATTGAAATTAATTTTATCGAACCGGATAACTAAATATAACAGACCAATCGGGATTATGTTGTCGCATGATGTCATATCCAGGACAGCATCTTCCAGCCCTGACCTAATGATACAGTTCCCGGTTATCGATTGATGCCTTCGATTTTCTTTATTTTTAAAAATTAATTTCTATTTTTTTTGAATTAAATTTAAAATTTTAAAGATTAACGTTAATAATAATACAAAAGCAGTTTTAAATAATTTTTAAAATTAATTTTATATGTAAAAAATCATGAAGTGTTGCCAATTTTCAATATATATATATTTTTTATAGCAAATTATAAATTTTTGCATCTAATTTCTAATTTTTTTTTTATTAAATTGCTAATATTAGAATTCTGTATCATTCTAATATGTGTGTACTGTACATCGTCGTACGATTTTTTCTTAAAGTATTTCTAATATAGAGAGATGTTATATCATTAATCCATTTAAAATACATTCATGTTTATATATTAGTGTATATAGTTGGCAGTACAATGACATTCGGTAAAGATGATATTGGAGGTGAAGGCACTTCTGCCTTGCATCGATCGATGCCGAATTAGGTCACTGGGACAACTTTCTTTTCTATAACGTTCTCGTGACGTCAGCATAACCCGGGTCACTGGGTCGTTACGTCATAAGATTCCGAAAGTGTATTATATAAATTATAAATATTTCAACTTTAAATTAACGAACACCTATAGAAACATCATTATTGACGTCAATATTTCAAATTTTTCAAATGTTTTATTTCTGGCTGCCTAGCAATACACCTTTGACGAGCACTTGTCGTACCTGTACAGGCGTCGAGTTCAATAATAATTATTATTTCAAAGAGAATAAAATATTAATTGCTTAAAATTTATTATTATTATTATTATTTCGATTTAATTTGAATTCATCTTTTATAAATAATAAATAGTTTCGATTAAAATTATATCATTCTAGTCAATTAGGAATTCATAAAATAATACCTTGTATCTGATATTCAGCTCTATATATACACTATCTAATGATTTTTAATTAAAAACAACTAATTACATTGTTGCAAAATATATCGAATCGTATTCTAATGAATAAAATATAATTCGTTAATGCATAGATAATTGATATAATATTTATTACTATCATTTTAATATTAGTTAAAAACTCATAATCCAAAATAATTAAGTATAAATGCCTGAAAATCTCTGATATTTGAGTTTTTTCTTCTACTTTTCTATTGATCTGTTTATGTTTATTTCAATTTAATGTAAACAGAAAGATAATACATGATGACAGATGCTTAAATTTTACAAAATTCTAAGGTGATAATAGCATTTATCTTGTTTTGCAATTTTTATTTAAATTTGTTAATTTTTTTTAATGTTTTGAGTTTATTGTTTAAGATAAAGATAAAGAAAAAAGTCATCGTTATTATTAATTAAGAGTAATGATAAAGTTTCCGCAAAGCAATCTTCATATGAATTTAATCAGCCATTAAAATGTATTCTTAAATTATTTAAATAAGTTTGTTTAATTTTTAAACTTAAATTCTACAAAATACTTATGCATTTTTTAAATTCATATTTTAAATCATTTAAGTTTTTATGTTCAGATATTTTAACAATATGTTGTTGTTGTAATTAACTGTGTTTATTATTAAATAAATGACACAGAATAATACCAATTTTTCCAATTAAATGGATATTTTATTTTCAGAAAAAGAGAATAATTTACTCCAATTAAATATATTCTACAATAAATAAATAAATATTAAATCTTCCATAAATATAAATTCATTAACAAATTCCATCATATTCATGGGAAATTTTAATAAAAGTAAGTGTATGTGTATTAAATTAAAAAATTACAACAATGACAATCAAGCCTTGACAATAAAAAATTGTCTCTTGGTGTGCATTTATTAAGATCTACAATAAAGTACCATTACATAAAGATCTTCCAGAACTTGGGAAGATTTTCTATTATTTTGTTATTTTACCAAAAACTACAAACCACAAGAAAATGTTAGAACATGCAGCCATAAAAAGCAGAATATTTTTCAATAGTAAAATCTCTTTTAAAAATAAAGGAACAATATTATAACAAAAATAGTATAAACCATATAAGGGGTGTTCTTATTTTCATTAAATTAAAGAACACAGAAATAGGGTTTTCCTCTGTTACAAATGATGTACAAACAGTGACTGCAATGGTAAACAATTCATCCATTGTCAGTCAATTTACTAGATGTGCTAACTTTACCATCCGTGTGGGACTTGTCAAAATATTTAAAGACAAATCCTTGCCATACTGACAATTTTTTTTTATTATTTTTTTTTTTAAATAAGAAACTATAAACTCTGCAATTATGAGGTAATTCTATTATACAATACATAAATAACAAAAACGCACAAAAACATATTAATGTATTACAAAGTTTTCTCTTTACAATATAACAAATTCAAACAAGTCACTTGACATTTTACTGTTGAACACTAAAAAATTTTTTTTATTAAAGATACTCATTTTGAGTTTTTTTTCTTTTTTTTTTTTTAAAATGTATCACTTATCACAACCTGCTCTCAACAACACCAAAAATGCCAAAAATTACATATCTATGTTTAATTTTATCAAGAAAAATAGAGATTAGCAGTTTTCTTTTTTATATTTATTATTAATTCCCCATTTGTCCAGCCTGGTCAACCAGTACTAACTGTATACATTTACAATGATTCACAGTCCTGATGAGATGGTTGCACACAATCTCATTATATTTTTTTTACAGTTTGTAAGGACAATTTCTTTATACAACCATCTACTTTCAACATGTATTTCCTACATTTCTCAATATACTATTGCACCTCTGGATTGTAATTGATCCGCCATTAATACAAACGGTAGCGGACTACATATCACACATAGGAATGACAACTGGAGGTATTCGTTACCTCACCTGGGTGTGTACATACACAGGCACCTTACGTATTGCACACTTTCACTGCCGCAGCATAAAGAACACATGGATGGTTACAGTTATGCACTGTATGGATTAAAGTTTTTCTTAAATTCCCAGGCTGTTGTCCCCAAACATCTAGCAAAATAGTTTCCATTACACACAAACAGCTTCAGGGATAGCTACGCATGCAAAATATTTCAAAAGTACCACGTGCGTAGCACCATACAAAAAATAAAGTTCCCTTCTATAGTGAAACTGTGCTTTAACATTCAGGTTATCAAGAAATGTTCACTTTTCATCCAGAAATACTACAACGGTCAGAAAAATACAAAAATGTGAAACATTATAAACCTTGAGAAATGTAACATTACATACAAAGGTTTTTATTAAAAGATATATTCATTCTGATGTATTTGGGCTCTATTATAATAAAATGTTTAAAAAGCTCTCTGTGTCCATCTTAGACAAAAGATAATAATATATGATAAAAATAAAATAATTCTTACCCACATTCGTATGAAACCATCACATGGCGAAATAAATTAATTGTACAATATATATTTATCATTGTTTCATTTCAACAATAACTACCACTATACCTACATTATCATGCCAAAAAGTCATTTATGAAGTGTAGTCATAATGATAAACAGTGACAATCACCATGTGCCTGAGCAATATCCTGTATGCAAGTGCCAAATAATTCACCATTTCCTAAAAATGCAGGAGCATTTAATTTATATATATATATATCTATGTATCTATGTTTCAAATAATTTATGGAAAGAAAGGAATTAGCGTTCTAAAATATTTTAATTTCAGAATACAGAAAAATGTGGAAGATTTTATTTTATAAACCAATGTTTTATTAAATAAATAAATATATATATATATATACACATACACACACATATATATATATATATGTTTTTGGCACCTACCTACTGTTATACATACTTCAAGAATCTCTACCTTTTTTGAGGCAAATTTAACTGTTTGACATGAACTACTGTACACATGCAAAAAATTTTGCTTTCAGCCTACCAATTTACTTGCACTAGATTTTAATACGTAAATTTCACAATGCCACATCACACATCTTGACTATTGAGGGATGGGAGAAGTAGCACAACACTAAATTTTTAGTGAGATCAACGTATTATTTGAGAATAATGACTAGACGGGAACATTGTATTTCAAATAAAAACTATAAATAAATAAAGAATAAAATTCCCAATAATACTGTTATTTTTAATAATTCTATTTAAGACTTAGTTATACAACATCAAAAATTTTCCATTTAACCATTAAAGTGGTAAAAAGTTTTAATTTTATAACTTTGAACTATTTAAGGATGACTAGAAAAATTTAAAGAAAAAAGAATAATATTCTAAATAGTGAACCACATATCATATTGCACAGTAGTAACAGATATATTTTTTATTTGTTAACACCCCCTTATTTTTGAGCAGCAGAGAAATATGACTGCTGATATGTGCTATATTTAAGTATACGCCTGTGTTTGGCATAGTGCTAACATGTTTAGCCAGTGACCAAAATCATATCTTTAATTATTAAAGCATCGGTAAGATATAAATATATTTCGGCACAACACTGGTCACTTTTTGGTGTTACAAAGTCTGGTATATTTTGTGTTGTGTAGTTTAAAACAATGACTATAGCTATGCAATTCTTGATGCTTTAATTAGTAAAAATATGGATTAATTTATGCTTTTTTATTCCCTTAATTTTCACTGGAAGGGCTATAAACAACAACAGGAATATCAATCAAGAAAAATAATTGTTGTGAAAATATTGGCTTAGATATGAAAAACCCTACATTGATGCAACAATGTTAGATATACAAAGGAGGGATGAAAACTGCAGGTGAATCATTTCAATCAAGTGGTCTGAAATATGCTTAGCATTTGCATGGTGGTCGTTGTTTCACTGTCTTGAGCTGGCATGCTAACAATCAGGTACAGTTTAAAATGATACCTGCTCCCTGAAATCTGGAGCTTTTAAATGATGGACAAATTTCCAACAACTACTATACAATCAAATCCGTTGTACTTGAGTTGCTGTTGTACAATGAATTGTGCCATCAATCGGGCATAAGATGAGGTATCAATAAAAAAATTCATGGTTCACTCCAAACAGAACCATATATAGATAATTTTCAGATTGTTACTTGAAATATTGGAATATGAATTGGAGTGAAAATGTAAGATTGTATTTTTTTTTAAATATATATACAGTACATGTATATATATATATATATATTTGTTACTTTCTTTCTTTACAGAATGAAAAGTTGGCGGTTTTGGCGGTGGCCGCGGTCTAAGAAGATGAAAAAGTGTGAAGAGCGTNAAATATATTGGAACGGAATGGTATAATGCTAAGGGTATTTCTTTAAAACCAACCTTAATTTCAAAATTACAAAAAAATATAAATATATATTTAACATCTAAAAAATTTGTGAAACTGACATGCAGGAGGCATATATAAATAAGTTTGTTATTTTATATTAAAAATGTTAAATATTTACCACATGACCAATAAACAAAAATGTAACAAGTTTTCCAAAATACAAAAAACGATGACATCTCTATGAGAAACTTCTGTATAAATCAGTACTACAAAATGGTGTAAGAGGATTTTAAATATATATATATATTTGTTTTTTGTTTTTTTTTACTTACACTTATGACTCTATAAGCTATTTAACTTTAAAGGTATATTAATGACTAGATTGACATCACATTTCTGATTGTCCCTACTGCTACCAGAAACATATATAATTTTATTTACTATAAAAATAAAAATAAAAAAGAAAATAGTAATAAAGTCAAGATAGTTTATGTGCATAGAGATGAGACCAATTATAGCAATAAACAATGGAATATATATATATATATATCTACAATTCATACATTGACAGACTAGAAGTATAATTTTAAATCTTACCAAAAAAGTTAAAGTGGAGTATACTATTAATATTATTACTTTCTCCCTATACAATAAAATAAAGTATTTGGGATAAAATCTATGAAAAAATTTTCATTGTTTAGCATTAGGCATAAGCAAGGATGTGCACTGATTATCCATACATCTAAGAGTGACAACTTTTGCCAAGTGATAAATACCAGTTACACAGCATATTAAAAAGAGACAAGGTGTTTACCTTGAAACATTTTGGCGAGATTTGGATGCATGACGTAACGGTACTTGTACACATGACAAGGTTTAAAGCAAAGCATGCAGCAATTAACCAATACAGAGAAGTTCAAAACCTGAGCATATATACTAAGAATGAGGAAGAATATTTTTTCTTTATATATCTTAGGAACTACAGGCATGTATGACCCACTGCTACACAACCAGAAATAACTACATTTTTTAAAATAACAAATAGTGCTTATTTTTATATTCTTAGTTTTACAGAAAAAGTCTGTAAAATAATTTATATGCACATTTCAAATTTTTACAACAAATGAAAATAAATATTTGTCTCTTGTAAACTAGGAGAATATCATCAAATATTAGATGCTATATTTTTAGAAAAATTATTAAATAACTATATTTTAAAATGTTAATATATGTTGATGGATTTTAAGAAATAATACAATGTGATGCACATAGAATTTATATTCTCATAGTTTTCAAGAGACAATTAAAAACATAAATAAAATAAAAATCAAACCACAAAAACTCAACATACATTCACTTTCCACTGTTTATATGTATATAAATATATCTAAATTATTTTTAAAAACTGTTTTCAAAGAATAACAAAAACCTAAATGTGAAATATTTAAAAAATAATTGGCAAAAATTTATATTTATATAATATTTTTTCTCTTAAAAATAGAATTAAATTAAAATTTATTTAAGAAACTATATAACATCTTGTTTAAAAAGACCAGCATTCATTTTCTGAGAGTAAATAGTTTGAATGCGGTAATAATTAATAAGGTACCAAAAAACATTTGCCACTGGCTGGCAAGATCAATTCATTTAAATATATTATAATACTTAAATTATGTTCTATCATTGTGTGAATATTTTGAATGCCTAAATGAAAAATGCCATGTAGATTGCTAGATTAATAATAATTTTAAGATAGAAATTGATTTTAAGATGGCAATTTTCTATTTTTTATATATATATATATTTTTTTTTTTAATTTGAGAAATATATATCAATGGTAAGGCTATAATTATTGCTCAGGTGACAAATTTTTTTGAATTTGTTTTGTGAATATTAAAGCATTAATGAATACATCTATCTGGCAACAATTTTACTAAAGTGTAGGGAACTCCCAAGGCAACAATCTTCAACCTCAGAAGCTAATTTTGTACTGCTGGCACTATTTTAAGGTGACTAGTAAAAGAAGTCAATAGTTAGAATGTGCTTCATGATCATCAGCTTAAATAATTATATTAATCATTATCCAATCAGTATTATTATATCACCATATGATAAGAACAGAACAATTCTTTTCCTATCTTTCAGCTAGGAATATTTTTAAAGGCTATTTGCAAATATCAGTGATGAAAAGCCTTATTTTTTTCAGCAGCAATTTTTTATAACAACAATTTTTAATTTTAGTGTCTAACACCATCGGAAAGGTACAGCACGAGGTCGATCTGCCCCTTCTTTTACTAAAGGCTTATGAAATTCACGACCTGGCCGTGAATGAATGGTTGCCCAACAATGTTCACAGTAGTACTGTAGACATGTAACATTGGCGCAGAAGAATGGAGCAAACTTGCCACTACAGCGAGCTCCCTGGCATTCATCACACATTTGATCATCTAAAACGTAAGGTTTAACTTCAACCTGCAATGAGAACAAATTGTATTTAATGATTTAAAATTATTTATTATTGTAAACATTTAAATTAATAATAGTTATTTAAATATATAATATGTTTAAAAATATATTTATAATAATAATAATAACAACAAATTTATAATATGAGGAAACAAATTCATTATATATTTTGAACTTTGCCGGTAACCAGCAAAGTTCAAAATCCGGTATTCTATAGAATGCCTAAAACTAGCCGGCAATCTATGAAATGATTCATATTTTACAAATTTCCTAGGCATTCTATAGAATGCCAAATGAGGAACTGGCAAAGTATGAAATACCTCTCCGATTCGTTTCGAATATCATGTGGCAAGGCACGTGACTTTTAATGCGCGCCTCAGGCTTAGAATTTGTCAGTTGCACTTTGTGGTTTGTTCGGGAGTGTCAAAATACGCAATTTTACTTAAATTTGTTCAACAAAAAATTAGTTTTTTACTGTTCTCTATGAAAATGGAGGAGAATAAAGCTGTATTGTTGGAGAAGGTGTCATGGTCTATAGATATGAAACAACGATTCGACGATGAACTGTCCAAAATTTGAGTTAATGCTGCAAAAAACAGTATTTTCTTAACTGAAACTACTTACTAGAAGTTAATAAATGATGTACAAAAAGCCAAAATGACTACTAAGAAGGAACGCAGGGACTATTGGTTGCTGAATCGCTATGATGTGATGATTGTAGAAAACAAAAGTAAACTCATTTATCCTGTTAAAGAAGGCGTCAGTACTATACAGTATTACGTCATGGACTCAGAGTTATTTCACATACTTCATGAAGCTCATTTGGCTATTGGACACGGAGGACATGATAGAATGTTGAAAGAACTTTCAACCAAATACAAAAATGTTACACGTCATGATATTGAACTGTACATCCACCTTTGTGAACCTTGTCAGAAAAAACAGAAAGGTATTAAAAAGGGCATTGTTGTGAAACCTATGATTTTTTCCAAATTTAATTCCCATTGTCAGGTAGATCTTATTGACTTTCAGTCTCAGCCAGATAGAGAATACAAATTTATTATGGTGTACCAAGATCATCTCATAAAATTTGTGATTCTTAAGTCTCTAATGTCAAAAAGGCTGAAGAAGTAGCCTACAACCTAGTGGACATATTCTTGTTGCTTGGAGCGTCATCTATATTACAGTCTGACAATGGTAGGGAATTTGCCAATAATGTGGTGACCAGCTTGAAAGAGTTTTAGCCAGCACTGAAGATCGTCCATGGGAAACCTCGCCATTCACAAAGCCAGGGTAGTGTCAAAAGAGCTAATCAAGATATCGAAAATATGCTCTCTACTTGGATGCAGGACAACGAATCTGAGTGCTGGAGTAAAGGACTGCATTTCATTCAATTTATGAAAAATAGAGTTTATCATTCTGGGATCAAAAGAACACCATACGAAGCTCTTTTTGCTGCAAACTTAAAGTAGGGCTTACAACATCTTTTCTACCAGAAGATGTTTTAAAAGACATAAATAGAGAGGAAGAGCTAGAAAAAGTAATAGAAAGCGTCAAAAGCAATGGAAAAAAGGTGAAACTAATCAGATTATGCAAGAAAAAGAGTCTGTTTTAAAAAACATGGATGAGATTACAGTCATTAGTGGATTAAACCAACATGATGAAGACATGCTTACCGAAGAGATTTTCATTTCAGATACCTGTTGTGTGTGTTTAAAGGAAATGAGTGATGCACTTGCATGCAAAAAATGAAAATGAATTCGGAAAAAAATTTTCCACTGCTTCTTTGGGAACTACTGTGCAAGTTCCAATTCCTGATGTTGACAAGGGGTGAGGTGATTTGTGCAATATATTGGATGTTGTAATGAGTGTGACAGAGGATGGTTTCTACTGACTTGGAACTTCTGAAGGAATTTTAAAATAAGTATATGCAAGATCACAATTCACTTTATGCCCTAAGAACTTGCTTAGAATTGAAGTTATTCCTGACCATGAAATTCCTCTCCGGTCAGTTGCAATTGCTCAGTCTAGTGGAAGCAGCCAAGGATTTGTCAAATGTATGTGTAAAACAAAATGCCAAAATATGAAATGACTTTGCATGAAAAATGTAATGAAATGTAATTCAAAATGTCATTCAAGCCTACCATGTTGCAACAAGTAGGTTAATTTTAATTTCTAATTTTTTATATGAAAATTTTGTTTACCTTAATAAAAAAGGCATAAATTTTGTTTGTACAACTTTCATTTTTCTTTACATATTTTGAATAAATTTTTTTAAATGGCACTCTCATTATTTTTTCAGAATAACATTTGTATTTTTGAAAAATGCACGTCATTTATATAATAACCTTATCAGGACCTTTTTTCATATTTTGCCTAAATAGCATTTGTCATTCTATAGAATGCCTAGGTATTATATACAATGCCTAGGGAAAGTATATAATAATTCTCATATTTCATACATTGCCTAAAAATACTGGGCATTATATACAATGTCTAGGTATTCTACAGAATGCCGGCTTTTCAAACTTTGCCGATAACATATACAGTATATAAATTAGGTAAAAGTTTAATTTGCAGAATATTAATAGGTTAACATTTAGATGATCATTATTTAATCATTACTTCATTAATTTACTATGCAAAATTATTATTTAATAAGTGCTTTTTAATGTGATCATCCAGCTAGTGTTATGCTATATTTTGATTAATAAAAATATACAGATAATATTGTTTTATTAAAACAAAATTTGGTCAGTAATATTTTGGTGCAGTGTTATTTATTGTGATCATGCTTAAGTAAAACTTAAGCAAAAAGTAAAAATAAATTTTAAATAAAAAATCATGTTCAGTATTAGAATAATGTAGGTGTAAAGAAGAAAATTATTTTTATTTGATTGTTGTTGAATCCAAAGTGTAAAATTTGGTTATTTGTTGCTTTAGTATGTTGATAACTTGTGACTCTTCTGTATTAATACTTAAGATACGGTGGCGTGCCGTGACACTTGACGATAGGGAAGCTGTGTTTCTGTAAGAAGCCAACATCCAGGTGCAATCAGTCAATTGCGCGTCAGTGATGGTCTAGGATCCATTCATATCATTTATTCGATTAGCCAGTAAAAACTGTAGACTTCTCTAAATGCATTTTTAATATCACAATTACATTCCGAATCGCTAGCCACGATATAAGGGCTACAATTAAAAATAAAATAATAAAAACTTACTTGGTGAAATAAAATGTGTGGTGGATGTACCGGTACATACCTGGTACAAAATATTCTTCAATTGTATGAATATACTTTTAAAGAAAATTATAATTAAATATAGCTTTGTAAAGAAACGTACATAAAAATATAAAATATTCTTTACTTTTTAAATCTTAAAACAATGCACTTAGTCAAATAGCTCCCTACGAGTGGCTAATGGATGGAATCGAAGACGGTTGCAGAGCGTGCATACACGCGGACTGCCAAATCCCCAGGGTGCCGATACCGGTCAATGTCAAATACCTCTTTTGTTACATCACTAGTATATCTGAAAGGACGTGGCAGGGCTGTTGCACATTTTAAATGTTTCTCACCATAGCTGTAAAAATCTAAATATGTTAAACTTAATAGTCATTTGTTTTCTAACTAATTCGTTTTAGGACCAAGTGTCCTCAGAAATTTCCAAATTTTACAACTTTTCGGTCACTCTCATTGAACTGGAAAAATATCTGTCTTTATTACATTAATAATACGAAGAAATCAGTCCCCACTGTACTTGGCTAGAGATTGGCTCGGTTAAGCTATTGTTTAAGTAAAATTTCGGTTCTTCCGTCAGGGTTTTGTTTATGTCCCCAATTCCCTAATCACTTAATTATTTAACTACTTCTTAAGTAGAAATAAGTTGAAACCGGTTACTTTGTACTCGAATATTCGTAGTCTCAGGAAAAAAGTAGAAAGACAAATTTTTATGACAAACAGATACATAAATCATAAATTTAAGGAAAATAAATTCTAGAGCTTTTTCTGTACCTTGTGCATCTCTCTCATTCATTAAATATAGTTGTAAATGATCCTGTCAAAGTAACAGTTAATTTTTTAACATTATACAAGAATTGTATATGTTTTTTTCTACATCCCCTTACAGATGGGATATACAAAATCGTAATATCACTGCTTTAACATTGAAATTCGTGAATAATATAAAATCGGAGAGCAGAATAAAAATATCAAATATTTTAATGGATTTTTTTAAACTCCTATCAACTATACAGAACTATCATAAAAACATACCAGTAAATTCTTATCAGTTGGATTAAGTTATAAATCTACTTGTGATTCACATAATCTGGTGAGAGTGGCCAAATATCTAGCAGGCAGACAGCTAACAGCCCAGAACCAGTCCTGGATAGAATTGGATGCAGTATATGTGTAGCATCCACCCAAGGTCCTAGGCTTCCACCAGTTAAACTGGGTGAGGTTGGTGTTCTGTAAAGCACATGCACAAATCTGGCTTTTTGGATGCTGACAATACAGCGCTTCCACACTGCCACTAATATTTGAATATACAATAGCAATCTTGTTTTTTTTCACGTATAGTATAGAAATTTGTAATAAGATAGATAATGCAATTATAATAAAATATTGTGCAATTATTTTCATATAATTAAAATTAATATGTATTTATTATTTAGAAAATACAAGGGAAGCAGCGCATCCACCGTTTCCAATGACAGCAAGCCACTGTTAAGATAGTTATATCTATTTAAGTTGTGGAAATATACTTTTAAGAAAATTTGACTGTATATGCAAATCTGCAGGACAGAATGAAAAGCAAATGACACAAACAAAGCTCCATTAAGTTAGCTTTGGGCCCAATTATAATTTACATTCTAATTTTGGAGACCATAAAAGTCCAAGTAAAAGGTGAATATTAGAATCAAGAAAATATGATATTGAAAATAAAATTTTTGTTAAACCTGATTACAAAAAAATATGCATTATGATTAGATTACTTTTAGTTATTAATAATGAATATATTAATTGGAATTTCAAAATACACTGAATACCAATTAAAAAGAAAGAAAATCAAACTGGAAAAATGTGCAAATATTAATCAAATAGGTAACCTTTGCTTTATTCCAATAGAACATTAACAAAGATAATTGTTTTTGAACAGCTTGACTGCCCTGTTTCAGATCAGTTACAAATGCATTCTGTTTAGAATGCTTATTCTACAGCATTCTACATCCGAACTCAATTCAAAATTTAAATTATTTTAAAATTTACGAACTTTAAACTTTAGCACTAATATATTTTACACGATTTTATATTAACACCCCATCGTTCAATTGAGTTATTATAATCATCTTTTTCCTCAGGTTATCATAAAAAGCTTTCTAAACACAGGATAATGAATTGGCAGCCCGTATATTAAAGCACTCCTTCTTCAAGGCTGTTTTAAATATCTCTAACATCTCTAAAACTTTAATTTCTTCCCTACTAAAACATTTTTTAATTAATGTTGCTTGCTCCAGTTTAGTTCCAAATCCTGGTTCCAAGGTATATATGGATAGCATTGTTATTTGTTTCTCTCTTTCAATATCATATTTGTGTTCTTTAATCCTGCTGTTAAGAGATCTGTTTGTGGTTCCTATGTAAATTAAATCCTTGTTAATGGTATGCCATAAATTCCAGGAGTTATGAACCAATCTATAGTACTAGTATCTTTGTCATTTTGTAGCATTTGGCATACTGTGTTGCTCCTTTTATAACTAGATCCATTCTTCCCTTATGTGTAATTTTTTTATATATTGATTTCAGCCTCCTTGTATTATTCTACTATTATGTTTCTAGACCCAACTGGGGTATCTTTTTCTCCTGGGATGGTATCTTGTCATACATATATTTTTTTCTAAATTTTCTATAAGTTTTATTGAGTACCTATGTGCTATTGCTATTTTCTTTATGTGCATAAGCTCTATTATCATATTCTAAATATTTGTGCAATGGGTAAATGCCCTCCTAACTAATGATCTAAAAGCAGCTACTTTATATCTAAATGGATCATTTGAATAAGCCAGAATGAATAAAGGAATTATTCTGGCTTATCATATACATTGGTATGTAAGCTCCTTCTTTAAATTTGATTTTAATATCCAAAAAATGGACAGATGTGTTTCATTTTTAGGATAAGGCCATACAGATTCATGTTAACTCTGTTTAAAAAATGGAAACATTTGGCAGATGAATGGAAAACTGAAAGGACATTGTACAGTCAACCAAGCCGAGAGCCTTGCAATACTCAAGGCTCTCCAGTACGTAGACACTCACTTTAACGAGAAAAATAAAACTTATGTGGAAATTCTTAATGACAGCAAGACAGCCATACTGCAAGTCCACAAATTAAACACAAAACTGAACATCATTGCACGAAAAGTAACACTTCTTCAATGCCCATCTGTGAAAGATCCTAAGGTTTCTTTTATGTAGGTTAGGGGCCACTCTGGCATTGGGGGAAATGAGAGGGCCGATCTTGCAAAGAAGGCAGCACGATCATCAATGGAACCAGTGTTTGGGGAGCTCCCCAGACAATTGGCTTCATGAGGAATTTAAAAAACTTACTATTTCGGACTGGCAAACCAGATGGAACAGCGAATCCACAGGAAGAACTACCCATGATTTCCTGCCTGACATTGCAGGTAGACAAAGGATGGACTACTTCATCCCTGATTTCCACCTATCCCAAATTCTTATGGGGCATGGGAATTTCCATGCCTAATTAAGAAGATTTCTCCACAAAGGAGACGGAATATGTGACTGTGGTTCAGGTGAAGACAAAGATCCCCACCACATAATCTTCAGGTGCCCCAAGTTTAAGACACTAAGAAAGACCCTCACCGAGACTTTGTACAGGTGTAGCCTCCATTGGCCCTGTGCTCCAAAAGACTTTTTCATGAGTAAACAGATATTAAACACTTTAAAGAATTTCATCATGGGCACTGGAGTGACGTTACCTTTGTTCTAGGATTCTCTAGACATCCCGGCTGTTGGCTTCACTCGGAACACCCATTGTAACCTGGCAGAACTGACTATTTGGGGATTTCAGTCTATGGCAGAATTGGCCATCTGAGGTTCTTTGTATTGTTGCTCCCCATTGTAACCTGGCCTAGTTGGCTGTCAGGGGACTTTTCGTGTTTATTATTATTATTATTATTATTTTTTATTTTTTTTTTTTCGTGTGTAACTTTGTGCTTTCGTACTCCAGCACATTCCGGGTTGGTATTTTCAGCAGCTTGTGTCGGTTGCCCACGTGCATAGCTGTCAATCGCTCGCATTCTCTGTCTCCCTGCAGTGTTTTTAAACCTTTTTCATTGAGTGGCACACCTAATTGAAAAATAACAAATCGTGACACCCTTGACCAGCGGCGGATCTAGAATATGAATAAGGGGGGGGACTAATGGGCCAGATAAATTTTTTGCAAAAACAAATGTTACGCGCAGAAGTGTTTCTACGTGTTCAAAATCAAAATTTAAGTTCATTGAATTTTGTCGAAATACCTACATGTAAAATAATAGTCTCGCTATTGTTTTTTAAATATAGTTTTATCATCAAATATATCATCATTTTATATTATAATTTTATTGATAAACAATTTTTCATATGTTTTTTATACTATTTTGATACATATATAAAATAAATATTTCATTACTTTTTTCTTATCCTTTTCATATCAATTTAAAAAATTTAAATTAAAAAAAATGATAAAAATTGTTTATTTGTCATCATTGCTTTTGAATACTATGAAAATGCTGTAATATGCACCTACTTTATGATTGAAACCACACGCTTTACAAAGTACAATGCAACGCTTTTTAAAGTATATTCAAGACACAACTGTCCAAGTCGTTCTTCTCTGGTGGTTGGCCTGGTACTGGGACTAAGAACATGAAGGCCAAGCAATGTGGTTTGGGCGAACTCTTGACAAGTCGTGCTTACACATAGCGTAGAACATTACATTAACGTGCGATAAGTCATAGTTTCTTTGTTTACTAGAAATCTCGTAGCAAAATAGAACTGACAGTGAGTTATCTTAAACCACACTTAAGTAAATTTCCAAGAAAATGCTTAAAGGCTCTAAACTTTGAGACACTCCAATCGTGGAGCCGCGGCACCCCGAATGCTGAACTCGGTGCTCTTTATCAAGAAGATTTATATCTTGTTTATTTGACAAATAATGAGGATATTGTATATGTATCTATTATATAATGTGATGTTTTGGGCAAATTCTGGAATTATTTTGCTTTCTAGATTACATATGACCAATTTGCAAGAGTTCCCTAAAAGGGGGCTACCCATTGGCATGCCCCATTGTTGTATGTACATACTGTCGTTGAATTTAAAACATTGTATAGCATAAAATGTGTACTATTTCTAAAATATCCTTATGATGAAATGTGTACTATTTCTAAAATATCCTTATGATGAAATGTGTACTATTTCTAAAATATCCTTATGATGAAAAACCACCCTATCCTACCTCTTAATAAAAATTTCTAAATGTGCAAAACATAGTTCTATATATATGGAGGGTTTTTTAAAACTTTTTCTGCCCTGTGGGCACTAAGATGGCCTCTTTTTAGCAAGCCCATTATGGGTTCTGCCAGGTCCACAATGGGGCAGCCAGGTGGTGAGGGACAGGGCCCGACATATCTGGTCGGACAACCCCTGGAAAATTCCTGGGGATATTTTGGCCCATTCAGATTCCAACCCAGGTCCCCCAGAGCGGTAGGCTGCCACCTTAACTGCTCAGCCATCTGACCTGTATATGGAGGGGTTCAGCAACTGAAAATTTAACTTTGTGACACATTCATCATCAACTAATGCTATTTAGTTTAACTTATAAATTAGTTTTTGTTGATCATAAATTTGTAACCTTGCAGATGTATGGTCAATAATTCATGTATTTTACATTCTAAGGGATTTGTGGGGACCTAGTTTTATCCACAATAGTTCTTAGTTGTTTCCCTGGATTGGGTGTTTTCACAAATATAAGTAGTCTAGGTGTATTGGAATAAAATATCAGCTGGGTGTAATTCATTGCAACATAACTTACAGACTCTATGATATCCAAATGATATTAGAACATGTTCAATGACATCTCTAATTGTTAAACAACAATCATTGAGTACCAAATTTCTGACTTTAGCAATGTGGTGTTCATCAGTTGAAGTGGATGTCTAACAGATTGTGGTTCACCTTCAACATGTTCTTTGCCTTCCTTGAACATCTTGTACCACTTGAAAACGCTTTCTTTTTTCATGGATTATTGTCACCAAAGGCTTTTTGCAACATTTCCAACATTTTTGCAGCAATAATTCTATTGCAAAAATGAAATTTAGTCCATGTTCTTTGCTCAATTATACTCAACATTTGAAAACTTGCAAGCACAAAAATTCTTTACACATAAAACAAACATTTACAGTTGAGTCTGCATAAGTCGACACCCTAAGGGGGAAATGGAAATGTGTTGAGTTATCCGATATGACAACTAAAACGAAGTTGAAAAAATTGCAAAACTACAATTAGGTAAATACAGTAGTGCTTTGTACATATAATAATGTATCTCTCTGACCATCCATCACTGGCACTAAAATTGGTTTCTACTTCAAGTACCTCAGTGATTTCCATTGCTTTTTGTTTCAGTCAGCCCCAAAACAGGAAGATTCAATTAACAAATCTGCTTTAGCCAATGTACCAGAGCATCTTTGACATCTTTGTATGGTGACTTTCTGTGGCATTTTTGAGACAGCTGTGACAAAGACCCAAGAAAGTTTCTTAATTTCCTCTTTTTTTCTTCAGAATTCCCATTAATGTTGTTCTTAGAAGGTTTCTTTGTTTTGAAAATTTGACTTGCAAAGTTTTATTACATTCAAATTTAGATAAAAGTTCATATTTTTTTTCAGCATAAGCATTGTTAGGTTTCAGATACTTATTTCTAACAGAAATGTGAAACACTTGCTGCAAACAACACATGAATGAAAGATGAGAAAATGCAAAATCGGATTCTGTTGTAATGTTAAGCCATGTGGTGTGAACTCATTTTTTCAGGAGGGGAATCAACTTATCAGACGTCTAAATGAGCATGGGACAGGAAAAGTATGTCGATTTATCCAGTGGTGATGAGTTAAATGGTGTCAAGTAAACTAGAGTTTTTAACATTAATTCCTATGTAAGTTAGCTGGGACCACAGAAAACTGACTACTTAATTGACAATGTCTAGTTATACCTATGATGACTTATATGGACTCAACTACATTTGTAAACAAAAACAGACAACAACATATGTATTGCTGCTAGATGTCAATGAAAGTTGTACTAAACTAAACAACAAAAAAAATTATGACTGTGTCTGTTGCATTAATACAGTTTAAATAAACCATTCCCAATACTTTTTGATCACAATAGTATTTTTAAATCATAGAACATTGGTCAAATTCAAAACTATTAGAATATACAACAGACAAAAGATGAAATAAAATAAATAAGAAAAATGTAAATCAAAAACACATTAAAATTAAAACAAGGGAAGATATTTGGAGGAAAACTATGTCAAAAGATTTCATATAGTGATATGTAAGCAAAATAAATTATTTCAATGTACATCAAGTTTATATATTTGGCTTATAGTAAGGATTTATAGATTTCTAGTTCTCTGTTTTAAGTCAAAGTTTGTGATAGCCAGTCTTATAATCCTTGCCTCTTGAATAGCGTTTCTCAAAATCATCATGTTAAAATTTTAATGGGTCGTGAAATGATAATACCTTCTGCAGAAACACTTGTAATACTTGTATTACTGAAATATTCTCTAAAACTAGGAACAATAGATGCATCTGTTAAGTACTAAAAATTTATTAACAACTTTTTTCTTATAACTGTTATTGTCATTTAGTAATAAAGTTAAGATTATAGAATGTGCATATATGAAATTGATTTCTTGTTTATATTTTAAATAACATCAAAATAGATAATTTAAGCAATATATTAAATGGTATGCAAATAGATCAACAGTGGTATAATATAATAGGTGGCGCTAATGAAAAAAATGGATTGTAATGTATTTATCATAGTGTTGTGACAGAAAATAATTGGAAATATATTGTAAAATTGTGTATGTATTCTCTTAAAAAATGTTTTTAATGTTACTATGCTAAATGTAATTAATCTGTAAAACGATTATAATTGCAGTTACTGCAACGTTATATTGTAGAACATACACATTCTTTAAAAGTTGTACTTATATAAGATTTTATGAGAAAATGTTAAAAGTGAGTATTGTGTTATATTGTTATTTTATTAAGATATATGATGTTATAAAGTAAAAAATTATAAAATTATTAATATATTAGGTTTTCCGTATTAATGTTGGAAAATGTATTTGTGGTGTTTTTAATGGCTGTATTTTAAAATCTTTCCAATGTTACCCGTCGTACACCATGGTTTTAAAGACAGAACCATAGGTATCGTATAAGTGTGACAATTTTTAAGCATGATAGTTTTATGTCAGTAAATATGACCTGCATGCGAAGAGTTTTGTCATGTTACTAATTATGTTTTTTTTAATAATTTGTAGTATTGCACTGAAGAGGGACTTAACATTTATATAAGTCTGAAATGCATATGTGGAAACAATAAAAGAAGTGTCTAACCTGAAAGCTGTAATGATAGTCTATCGAACTTAATGTCGGATTAAAGAGACATACATACATAGATCAAAATAGATATTTTACATAAGGTCATAGTCATAAACCCATTTAAGATGCAATGGTTTTGAAAATATTCCTTGCTTGTTCAAACTTTTAGATTTATTTTCATACATAACAATAAATTATAAAACATAAATAGCAGATGAATTTTGACAGAAGTGGATCAATATATACTTTTTAAAGAATTTTTTTTTGTATATACAAAATGAAATTGACAAAATCTTACAATCTGAAAAATACAATTTAACAAAGAGTTCACTAAATTTATAAAACAACTTGTAATATTTTTCAAGTAAAATAGACGCCTGAATAATTTTGAGACAGTCTGTTTTATTTACAATCATCAGTCTTACATTTTGTAATAGTTAAATTTCAATAATAAAAACTGAAATTGAAGTAAGTTATTTGTTACAAATCGAAATTGGCCTGAACCTTTCTTAATAGAAATGTACTCAATGTTACATTTCACACAGAAGTTATTATCAATAATGCATAATTTTATTTTGTTATGTAACATTCTAATACTCTAATAAAGAAAGAGAGACTGCCTGCTTTTGCAAACTTATCCCATTAGGAAAAAAAAAGGGTGAAGAAAAGGTTGAAAGAAAGGTTCTGAAGTGAGAAGTATAAAGGAAAAGGGGGAAAGTAAAGGTGAAAAAAGTTCTTAGGATATCAGAGCGCCGCATCGGAAATTATTAATAACCAAATTAACAACAGTTGACAAAACCGTTATACAATATTATCAATTACAAGAAAAAGTACGGTTACAAGTAGTATGCAAAACCCATCACTTATGTGTAGGTAATTAACAACCTTGATCACTGCAAGGTTACAATAATACAGGTATACCTCACCTTACGTCGGTAATTGGTTCCAGGAAAACGACTTAAGTCGAAAAACGACGTAAATCGAATTTACTTGTCTCCGAATCTACTTGTCACTAGGCTAAACTATAAATTACTATTCTCAGTTCTGTATTTTATTTATTAATGCATTTTTTATAATATATGGTTAATAAGAATCTATTTTAAGCTTACAAACAAATAAATTTTAGTTTTTAATAGAGTACAGAAAAAAGTAATCTAAATTTACGAATGCATGTACTGTACTGTAAATACAGTACATACTTGTAAATGTGTATATTTTAATATGATTTTATGTGCTTTAAACGCTTTTCTAGTGATATTACGACTTCAATATTTGTGGCGGACGGACGTAAAGTCGAATAAAATGACTTAAACTTGATTTTTATTTTTTCGTATACTTTTTTGACAAACGACGTATAATCGGGAACGACGTAACTCGAAACGACGTAAGTCGAGGTATACCTGTATTAAAAACTGATTACAATTTTAATACACAGAGAATGTAAATATTAGCTTACAATGATATAATAATACTGATTACAATTTGTATTCATAGAGAAGGTAAGTGATTTAAGTTCTTTACAAGTTCTCTGACAATTGATAAGTTAACATGCCAAATATATATAACTGACATGAGGATGAATATGCCATTCTAATTACAGTAACTAGAACATAGAAATGTTGATTAATGTTTTTTACAGGTCCACTGGCATATGACAAGTTAACATATTGAACATTGCCGACATTAGACTGTAATTCACCAAACCAATTATAGTACTAAACATAGAATAATGTTCGTAAATAAAAAAAAAACAAAAACTTAATAATGATACGTGAGGTCCCAAGGTCATGATACATATGAATAGAAATACTTTTTTTTAAATCTAGAATCTAAAACTAAACTAATACTAGACAACTAAACTATGCACAGAAGTATTCTACATGGCCAATCAATAGCTGATAATGTCACTTTTCTGTTGTTTCACTGTCTTCTGGTCATCTTTCTGTTCTTGTTTTCATTCTCAAGAATTTTTCCTTTCCTGTAGAAGTCTGGCAGAAGAGCCCTGGTGCTTTCAATAAACCTTTCAAAACATTCCAAAGATTTTTCTTATCAAAAATGTTTTGTAGTGTTGGTGGCCAATTAAGTCTTTCTTCAATGCATTCCCTATAGCAGGGATGGCCAACACGTAGATCACAGTCGACCGGTCGACCGCAAAGGTTTTGAAAGTAGCCCGCGAAGCTAAAGTTGAACAATTTGCTTTCACTTAAATTAATGTTTAAAAATCTTAATTTGATAATTTATTCTTACAATAATATACTGTCTGTGCAATGTACCCATACTGTTTGTATTTATCCCGATGAACAATGCAAATGAATGTTAAAGCATGCGCATATATAAAAATTCTAAAATTGTTTGCCCATATTCATAGTTTCCCGCAGACTATATTTTACCAAAAAAGTAGCCCCTAAGGGATAAAAGTTTGGCCACACCTGCCCTATAGAATGGAATGCATTCTTCATATCATTCACAGTGGAATATAAAATGTATGGCATCTCCTTCACTATTATTGTCACACTGACATTTATTAGTGTTTTTCTTCTTAAAGCATTAGAGGTAGGCCATAAGATTACTGTGCCTGTTAAACATTGGGTGGTTTTGGATCTAGGTTCATAGTAATTAGCCTTGAAGCATTTAGTAATAGAGGAAATAAACTGGTGGCAAAGTCTCCCCATTGTGGAATTATTCCAATCTTCCTGCCATTCAATTAGTGCCCATTCGTATAAGGAATTTTTCAGAGTTGATTTTGATAAACCTTGTATATGTATCCTGTGTCTTGAGAGTACTAGCCGTTTTGGCCAAAAAATCAGCCAGTTCATTTCCTCCATGAGCTGGTATCCAACTGAATTGAATGTTTTGGTAGTACTGAGATATTGTGCTACTTTAATAACTTCTTTGCTCAGTAGCATGATGTTTTCAGTTTTTGCCAAGACATGAAGAACCATCTTGTTGTCAATAAGGAATTTTATATTATCTTTGTATTTATTTAAGTTAGCTTTTATTTGGGTGTTTGCTTTGTATGTGGCCAATAGTTCAGCTTACGTAATGCTACAATGTTTAGCAAGTTTTAATCTGTCCTGATATATTGTCTTATTGTTATTTAGAATGCACACACCAGCTCCCACTCTGCACTCTTGCTTAGAGCCATCCGTGTACACTATCCACTGAAAGTATCTGTTTGTTTCGGGATTATAATCAGAACTTATTTTGTAGCTGTGCATGTCTGATGGGTGTAATTCGAGGCATATATCATTACTAGTTCTATCAATTTCATATTTTTTAATAATATCATACTGGAGTAAACTGGATTCCAGTTTACCAGGTTTTTAAAAAATTTTATATTATAAACATTTGAGTGGTGGAATCATTACAAACAAATATATTGGGTCACTGAAGCAAAAAGTGAGAAACACTGCTCTTGAAGATTAACTTCCACACAGCTATGGTATAGGCCAGGGATGTCCAACCCATGGCCCACTGCACCCTAAATTTTTTAGATAAATTTTCATTTATTTTGGTAAAGAATGTTGTAAAAATTATTCTCGTTTCACTGAATACACTTTGATGTAATGATGTAATTGGTGCTAGAAAACTGTACTACCCCACATGCATAACATACTGTTGTGAACAATTCTTTTTGTGCAAGAAAAACATCAAAACTCCTGAAAGAAATAGGTTGAGTGATTCCCATTTAAATAACATTCTTAGGATTAAGACTAGTATGATAAAAGCAGATATTAACAATATTATAAAAGGAAGGCAATGGCTAAAATCGCACTAAATTTATTTTTATTTTGTGTGAGTACAATTTTTTTTACTGTCAATAATACAGTATTTTATGTAATTATATATATTTGTTGTTAAAATTTGATTTTGAACATTTTAAAAGCATGTATTTATATAAAGTACTTTTGTGACCTGCTGAATATACATAAATTCCTAATTGACCCATTAAGAAAAAAGGTTGGACAACCCTGGTATAGGTAGTGACAACGAACACATTTTCATTTTGTATTTCCTGATCACTGCTTTGAGAGAGTGGGAAGTGGCTCCAATATACTCTAGCTCAACATTAAACTTATGATCTTTACATGCAATACTGTATTGTCCAGGTATGTGGAGTCAGTTCAGTAGTCGTTCGTCATTCCCTTACATTGAAGCTATATATATAAATGAAATACTTCGACAATGTTTTCCTCCAAACATCCTCTCTTGTTTAAATTTTATTTTAGTTTTTGATTTACATTTTTTTTATTTACTTTATTTTACTTTATATGTTTCAATTTTATAAAGAACTAGCTTACCCGTCGCGCATTGCTGTGATCTCAGAAGAAACGAAATTCAAGCAAACTCGTTATAATAAAATTCAATTTACATTTTATCATTTTTATTGAAACTTATTATTATTATTCATTTTCATCGGGAAAACATTTCAAAGTGTTGTTTCAATTCTATTTATTTACAGGTATACCTCGACTTACGTCGTTTCGAGTTACGTCGTTCCCGATTATACGTCGTTTGTCAAAAAAGTATACGAAAAAATAAAAATCAAGTTTAAGTCATTTTATTCGACTTTACGTCCGTCCGCCACAAATATTGAAGTCGTAATATCACTAGAAAA
>NW_019385878.1:29915-61258 GCF_000671375.1 Centruroides sculpturatus | reverse complement strand
TATATTTTTTAATCCTTTATAATTTTAATTATTTAATTGCTCCTTCCTCTCTTCCTTAGCATGTTGTGAAATTTCTGATAGCTGGATAATAAACCGTTTTATTGTAATTTGTCTTTTTAAATTATTAGATAATATTAAAATTTGGAAAAGGGGATCCCTAGATCGGTAAAACAGGTGAATTTCCTCCTACAACTTAGGTTGTTATTTGGTATACAGTTAAGGTTTTAACAAAGTTTGAGCAAATACATAATTAGCAAAAAATAGTTGAAATAAAGTGATTAAACAAAAATTATTACAAATATCGTAAATAACAGTTCACAAATGCATATATAGAGATATTTTTTTGGAGGGAGGAAATGGTCTTCACAATTTGAAATTGATCAAACTCACGATGAAATGCTCATATACACTTGTGCCATCAATCATAGGATAAATGTACTATGCCAGAACCCTTCGCGGGAGTGTATTAAAAAACTTCCCAAAGTTTCATGGCAATCAGATAAACAGTGTGGTAATGCATGAAGAACATGCAGACATACAGACAACAGACATACATTCATTTTTATATATATAGATTGTATGTTCTATGATTTAAAAATACAATCAAGTTCACTTCAGAGAACACCTTCAGGATCACAGCATTATGTTCCCTTATCCAAAATAACAAGATTAACCAGGGAGTTTTTAATGGTATCCAATTCTTTTTACTTTTACATGTTTTAGAAGTTCTATGTAACATATAATACTCTTGGGAATGTAAAAATTCATTATCACATAATTTTATTGTACTAACATATTCTTATATCATCAATTTTATTGTTCTATTGAAAAATTAGTGTATACAGTATATTTACCAGCCACTTCTTTCCAGAAATACTGGAAGAGGCCTAGCTGAAAAGATGTGAATATCCTTGCTCCAAAATTTCTGAATGTTCTTTAATGAGACATAAACTATAAAAACAAAAATAATTACAGTACCCATCAGTAAGGTGATATAACTTCAAAAGCTTGTTGGGCTACAATCTGAAAAAATTGTAGACCTGTAAATACCCACTGTCATCTGTCCATCAGTCTGCCTTTCTTTAATCTTGAGAATGGAGTTAGATAGATGGAAGACAAGACCAGATATGGCAACCTTAGGGACAGGAGGCCTCCAATTAACTATATATAAACTTCTGATGCAAACTGGAAGTCATGTTATTTCAATTCAAAAATTTTCCCCTGAAAGGTGTTAGATGACTAGTACAACTTTATTGTTTAAGGAAAAGTATGATGTACAGGGGCAAGCCACTACTAATTTGAGGTGGAGAGCATATATTAAAAATTGCAGCCCAGCATAATGATGATATCACAAGAAATAATTGCTTGTTGTTCATCACTTCTTACTTTATCATCTTGAAATAAGTATGTACTGTACACAGAAGCAGATCTAGGTTTTTTGAGGCTTAGGGAATATTGAAGTCAAATGAGGCACCATTTTTTGTTAGATTAAGAATCTTTAAATTGAGGTTTAAAATTCATTTGTAATAACATCAAAATCAGAGTAGAAATATATTTATTTATGAAATGGTGTTGAATGACAAACTTTATCAGAAAAAGTATTAAAAATATGATAATAATTCAATTTTTGTTGGCCCTTTACACTTGGGGGCCCAGGGCTTAAGCCCTAATAGTCCCTATGTAGATCCACCGCTGTATGTATATATGATGTGTACTGTTTATTCATATATATTTTATGATATCCTATTAATAATTATTAATTATTAATATATAGCTACTTCTCATATATGTCCAATAAAACTTGCTTATTATGATTCTATAAGAAATCTTTTGACTTTCCATTATCAGAAAACTGACCAATGGAAGGTTTCAACCAACTCTCCACAAATACAATAATGTAGAGCTGTACTGTCATGTGTCCATATACCATAAGATTAAAGATAGATCTTTATAAATCTTCCTAAGAATAGTGCTCCTTTATATAGACTGCTGCTGTAACAGGAGTTTCTCTAATGTAAAATATGAGAGAAAATTGGGAACATGGAAAAATTGCTCTTAAGCAAACTGATCCCTTATTTAGTGTCTCTTAAGTGAATGACTGTATTATTCCTTTCTTGTTCTTTTACAAATGTTGATGTTTGATTAAGAAAAACCTAAGGAAGGTTTTTAAACTTAGCTGAAAACATTTATTGTAAATAAATTTGAGTTATTAAAATTTCAATGATATATTTTTATTTATATTATATTTCAGTATAATATAAAATTTGGTAATTACAAGTTCTGAATTTAAGTGCTTTAAAAGGAAAGCTTCAATTTGTCATTACAACAGGCCAACTTCATCACTTCTCTTATAATCTCAATCATTACTGATACAAGTCTCATTAAAGACATTATACCAGTTGTAACTGTAGTGGTGGAATAACAAGATAATATCAATTTTTAGATAAGCCAGACAAAAGTACAAACATTTTTTCAAACCAAATTTTACAAAAATTGCAATATAAAAGTTTTGAGGTGTTTGTAATTCTAGCATATCTTATCTTCCTATACATTTTTTATAACTTATTCAATGTAAAAGCTTCTGATATGAAACTGAAATAGCTCAAAAACATTTAACAATAATATTTGAATTCCTTAAAGGTAAACAAAAATTTTTGATGCTAGTTGAGAAAAAATTCATATCTTTGCTGAATGCTGATTTCTATAACTATTTAGAAACAGACAACTATATTGTGGGGAAGAAAGAACAAATTTGTTATAAATAAATAAATATATAGTATATAGGCAGAAAAAAACAACAGCTAAGAGTAGAAGCAGGTAGAAATGAGTGATAGGTATAATACACCAGTCGTGTGTGGGTTAATCCATTGTTCTCAGGGCTCAATAAAACAGAGACAAAGATAAGGATTAACCCTTATCTTTGTCTCTGTTCAATCCAATAACTTTAACATAGCAATTAATATGAAAAATGGGATACACATGTAACAAACAATAACCAATGAATCCCTCCTTTTATGAATATGATAATCATGCATAACATGACACGGTAATGTTATCCTGATTAACAATATTACACTCAACTCAGTGACAGGGAGAGTCTGTTTGTAACAGTTCTTAAAATCATAAAATAGTCAAATCATACATTAATTTTCAAGTTTTATAATTTCCAACAGTTCTCTGTGATCACTTCTCAATCCTAGCATCCACTAAGTTTTACCACTTCATGCTAAGTACACAGTCTGCAGCACTTTGGATCTTTTACCATCCATCTCCATTTTTCCCCAGAGTCCTCCATGCACCTTCTTTCACTCTCGTATCCCAAGGATTTTGTCAATGCTACTGGTTAAATGGAAGGCATTTAAACCAGATAAGGGTGTCACCATTACTAAGGCATAAGGAGAAAGTATCTCTTGAGAAAGTTAATTTTTTTTAATCATATATAACCTCCAAGATAACTGAGACTAATCTATCAATTAACTGTGGAGTAAAAAACATGTATTTTTCATGGATTCAATTCCCATCTGAGTCAAATATACTGTATATGTTTTGTTCAAATGTATGATTTTATACAGCAAAATTAATTTTGATGTTATTTCATAATACTATGTAAATATATATTGCAAAATAATATATATAAGATGTTCAAAACTAAAGTTAACCAATTCCTGAATGGCAATTTTTGAGATTTTCCAATTTAATGTAATCACTAACATATGACAAGCTGATCCCTCAGTTGTATGCTGGTGCGGTAGTATTTAAAAGATTTCACTTTTTTAAGGAACACTGGAGTCCTTTGAATATGGAAAGTTTATATTTAATGTTATGTTTCTGAACCTATTTCTAACAACAATTTTCCCAACTTTTGTTTTTTGAGTTGAACTAGAATTCATTCTTAAATATTACTAGGTGACCAATTTCCAATTTCTTAAAATCAAACAACCAAACCATGAGTACTCAATGTAGAGAAAGCAAAATTTCCAAGCAACCTGCTAAAAGTGGGGGTGTTCCAAATACTCCAATATGTTCATACAGCATAAATTAGAACTAGAAAACCCATCTTGTCACATGTAGATTATAGTTTGGGAAATTGAAAGAATTTTTGTAAAACAAATTTCTTTTTTATTTAATAAAATATAAATACACTTAAATTTATGCTGTCTTTAGCCTCTTAGAGTTTTTGAATAATGAGTAATTTAAATTTTATGCATTGGACAAGAGTACTGTCCTTAATACTGGACATACAGGTCATTTGCCCTGGGCCCTGTGCTTAGGGAAGCCTTGTGCATCCATATTTTATAAAAATTAATGAATTAGTATAATGGTTGAGGTATAAAATTTTCAAACATGATTTAAAAACTATATTATTCTTATAGGAAATTTAGGATATAAATCAACAAATTGTGAAATACTGTAGCTTTCTGAAAAATAAGGATATTGAAAATGGCCAAATTTTTATAATCATATAATAAGATTGACAGATATTATTTTCATTTGTCATTTATTATAAAATTTGATGTTAAATTAAGAATAGAATAAAATGGAGTCAGTAATTTATAAAAAATTACTAACTATATGATAAAAAATTTAACTTTCTTAAGATATAGTTGTCTGTTTCCAAGGCTGTGGAGTCGGAGTTGTGGAGTTTTGGTGTTTTAGCTGGAGTCGGAGTCGTCAAAAAATCTGCTGACTCGAATTCCTTTTTACTTCCCAACTTGTAATGTATATAAAACAGAAAAGTATTGGAATCGTGTCATATTTGACCCTCCAAGTTTCTTTTGCAAATCTACACATTTAGAGACCTCCCTAAACCCTCAAAAAAGTCAATAAAAGAGGAAAATTCGTGTGAGTGTGTGTGTTGGCATCTAATTTGTTTAATTTCTTTATTTTCTGTTCTGAGATATTAAACAATATCTCAGAATGGGCACTGTAGCTTGCGTATAAAGTGGCATTAATACTATTAAATTTTGGTTCTTAATTAAAAAACAACAGGGTAAAGACATAAAAGTGGTCATGTGTCATATCTCTTAATGAATATTTTATTCGTTATTAGCATTCAAAATTTAAAAAAATAATAATAATAAAATAAAACTCGTCTCTACTCTCAAAGTAAGCTTTTTTGTCATTTTATAATAGCGCAGTAAAACCCGGTAAGATGTTCTCGCCTAAGATGTTAGAATGTATATGGGGACATGATTTAGTTCAACCACTTTGACGCTTAATAACTAACTCCTGTGTTAAACATCTGACTCTGATTCTGACCACTCTGACCACAGAAATTATTAGGCTTCAAACAGGGTGAACAAAATCATGCCCCACATACACAGTCTAAAATCCACACATATAGAAAAAAACCACAAATCTTTTGTATATCTCGAAATTTCAAGGTGTCCCAAGTCCAAAAATGTAAAAATTTGGGAGGGGTCATTTTTTCACCAAGCGCTACACTTTCCATCTGTTATATATAACAGCCAAAAAAGTAAAAATTATCAAATACATATTTATATATTATTTACAGGAGTCTTATAGCTTTGGAATAAAAAGTTTCTATGTTTTATCTTTATTATTATTAAAACTCTATTTATTGACTCTATATATTCTGAGGTCACGTGATGACATCAGAATTTCTGGGTCTCTTTCAGTAACATGCCTGCCCCTGGTCGGAGTCGGAATCGGATGGTAAGGAAGAGTCAGAGTCAGTAGATTTTTACGTGACTCCACAGCCCTGTCTGTTTCTAAATAGTTATAGAAATCATCATTCAGCAAAGATATGAATTTGCTTCTCAACTAGCATCAAAAAAATTTTTTTCTTTAAAAATTCCAAATGTTGTTGTTAAATGTTTTTGAAGCTACTTCAGTTTCATATCAGAAGCTTTCACATTGAATATGTTATGAAAAATGTATAGAAAGTTAAGATATTATGGTAGAATTACAAACACACAAGTTATACAGTAATTTATATAATTGCTGTTAAATTAAGCATAGAATAAAATGAAAAGTTAATACAATTTCTGTAAAAGTTAATAGTATTATTGGCAACTTCTCTATTTAGACAATGTATTTTTCCATAACAACATGGGATGGCCATGAGCCTAACAGAATATGAAAGAAGAATTAATAAAAAGCTGTATAGATTTACAATTTTTGTAATAACTCAGGATGTATTTCTTCATAATTCGAAGTTTAGACTATTTACAAAAAGTCAAAATAACTTTTGAGTCTATCTTTTATCCTTTTCACACTACCACAGAAGTAACAGTCTTAAAAAATTTTTGTCTTGAAGAACTCTTCTTAAAAACACAGGTAAAAATTGGTAAAAAACTTCACAAGGTTAAAAAAGATCAAGTGTCAGCCTTTTCTTGTAGGTATCTGACACTTTTACAATTCGTTTTTTACCAATTTTTACCTGTGTTTTTAAGAAGAGTTCTTCAAGACAAAAATTTTTTAAGACTGTTACTTCTGTGGTAGTGTGAAAAGGATAAAAGATAGACTCAAAAGTTATTTTGACTTTTTGTAAATAGTCTAAACTTCGAATTATGTATAGATTTAGTTAATTTTTTTTGTTTAGTCAATGATAGACTCTCATAATTCCTTTGAATTAAATTTATTTTAATTAATGAATTTAATATCTTCTTCTGAATATTCTAGACTAAATCAGATAATTAATTGTAACACTTTATCATTTCAACACTTAAAAATTACATGAATTTACGAAATGATTAAAAAAATTAATTGTTCCTAGGATATAATTAACTTATAAATATCAGTTGAATTAAGAGGCTATATTTCAATAATTTAAATAATTATATCATTCAGCTTACCAATTGAAGTTATGCAGAATGTTCTAAGTATTTATTTTTGACTCTCTAAATGCAAATATATTTTATATCTGATTTCTTTAGAGAAAATAAATATTTTATACAATAAAAATTACATATTAGATGCTATTTATTTATTATTTTAATACATCTTTCAGTAATGTCTTAAACATGACATATTATTTATTAATAATTCAAATAATAAAAATAATTTTAAAAAATAAAAAAAAAAGTTTTTAAAAATAGTTGTGTTTATTATTATTACTACCTTAAAGATTTAGCAATTAAATTTCAAGACTGACATATTACAAACACAGAAAGAAAATAAAAATAAAAATTTAATATATCTGCAACAGTTGAAAATCCAGTTGATTCCTTCCTATAAGCTTGTCTATGTATCATTTATCACTTAGATGTATTGATAGTTAGTTATATTGGAAATTTTGTATTGTGTGAATTAATTTTTTTTTTCTTTTAGTTTATTGTAAGGGTAAAATGATAATGACGATAATGTTTGATTTCAAGTTTCATAAAAAAAAAAAAGTTTCAAAAATAACAATGAAATGAATATTTATAAAAAGAAAAAAAAATGTTTTTAAAAATTGAATATAAAATTTCATACCCTTTTTTCAATATCACCATGTTGTAACTGTACAAATCTTGCACTAATAGCAGCAATATAACTTTGTTGATTTGAAAATGCGACACGTCCTGCACCTTTTGGATATTTTAATTCTGGATCAGTATCAATGCCTGCATAACACACACCACCATATAATCTATCCATAATCATGGCCAATTCCACTAAATGAAAGAAATGACAATAGTAAATAAATTAATAATAATAATGATAATAACAATAATAACTCTCTCATCAGTCACCACCATGCTGTGGTGAGATAGCTCAGTAATTCTGATGAACCACAGAGCTATGCCAGCTAGAGCATTTGCTCCTGTTAGGGTCACCCATGACAATGAGATCTGTGGGTAGAAATGAAGCCAAGAGTGACTGAACTCACATCTGTGGAGTTCTAACCATGGTGGTAACACAATCCAAATTAATACTGGTTGGGCATCACCTGGGCTAACAAGGTCTGTGCTAGTGACTTTGGCAGAGATTCATGTTTGAAAAATACTTGGACCAGTGGTGAAAGCAGCACTGGTCCAAGTATGGCTAATGAAATGCCCATACTAACTATGAAAAACTGGTTGAACCTTGAAGTTTCTGAGGCAGTCCAGCCACAGACCACTAAGGCAGATAAAACATGCCAATGGATGAAATGAACATCAGAAATGAATGAGTTTATCATCTGTACTTACTAAACCATCACAAAACTCAAAACAGACATGACAGCAAACAGATAACATTTACATCACTTGTTCTCACAATATCCTCATCTCACTGTACAAAGAATTGTTAATCAAACAAGAACAATTATACATAACAACCTTATATCACAAACAACACTAGAACATATCAAACAACAAATTGCATAACAATTACACCAACAAAAAAATACTCCCAACATCAACAATGATTACATAATTTTTCAGGCTCATCAAGATGCTTCTATTGACAATGTTTTTCCTATCACCACTATTTTCACTGATGCTGACAATATCAACACTTTTTCACTGCCTGAAATAGATTCAGGTTTAATTCATTCTCTCTCTTTTCTTTTCCAGGAAGCACTCATTTTACAGACACTGATCATGCACATTGCCACGCATTCCAAAAATCAACACTTCTAAACTAGTAGAGAAAAACTCTACACTATGTGAACACTTACATACACTGGTATGCAAAACTTAAGCAACAATGTAATTTTTAAGCAGACAGCCTTGAAATTGTAGTAAAGGGCTTGTTGTGATCAGTACAATAAACATCCAACTCAGTAGAAAGGTGATTAGTATTCAGGAAGAAGATATCACAGGTGACGTGAGGGCATGTAGAATGTATGCAGTAAGTGTGCACAGTGCTAGATTACAATGAGAAGAAGGGGTTTTAATTCTACTAGTAGCCAGGGACGCCCCCTAGTGGGCGTTCTTTACAAATTTCCATGAGGCACGGTTCCTTTGACTTTTTTTGTACCTATCAATATGCTCTACAGCTCTGTAAAAGTCCAAATGGTAAGATTTACCCTCCGAATGAAGAGGTGGCGATCCCCCCAAACTGTAGCCCCCTGTGCGAACAGTAAAGTCAAAGGAACCATACCACTATTCGCGACCCTTCGCGAGATATAAGCCCCTGAAATAATAAATTCCTATTACAAATATACTGAATTATTTATATTGTTATATTGACCAAATAATAATTTATTGGCCAAATGAATAATAATAATTTATATTGTTAATTTAAATAATAATTAAAATTGTTAATTTAATTTGGTGTTTGAAATATGATACACGATAGGGGCGCCTCTAGTATCCGTTATGAAACGGTTACGGGACGGACACGAAATGAATGGGTTATATATATAGATACTGTATGCATTCTATTCATTTTTGAACTAGTATGCTTTCTTCATCCTTTAAATACAAAATACTGTCTCTGTATTCTGAATTTCATGTCTCCCAGGTAATTTCTTGCAGAGTTACAGCAAAAAACAATTGTTGCTTAAGTTTTGCACACCAGTGTATTACCAGATTGTACTCATTTTATTTCTACACTCAGACATTCACACACTAGTCTATGCAGGTGCAATCACAGTAGTAACCTACCATGGACTAAAACTGCATTCATAGACAGAAGCATAGAGACCAAAAACCCTTCAGAAGCCTGCCTGGCAAAGAATAGAAACACAAATAAACAATATTAGACAGCAGCTAGGCAGGCTGACACAATTACAAAACATCATCTAAATTAATGAAACAACTAAAAACTAGTGATATAACGAATATTCGGTTACTATTCGGTATTCGGCCGAATACCGAATATTTAATCACTATTTGGCCAAATACTGAATACCTAAAAACAGGAATAAGAAATAACAAAAACACAGTAAATTAATCATTTTGGTATTTAGATTTAATGTTATTGGGTTAGTGTTGTTTGTTTATATTTATTTATAATTTATAACATGCACAAAATAAAAAAGAAAATAATATTAACCACATGTATTGACAATTTATAATTACAAAGATCAGCACACGTACACACCTATTCATTCGAGAATCGTCGCACATCTGAGGGTCTGACCCTGCCTATCCTACTTTTTAAGCGTTCGTCTTTGCTCTTCCCTTTCTCTTTCCTTTATCACTCTAGTCCACGTATGCCTATGCATACATCATAACATGCACTCACAATACTTTTGATTCGTAGCTTTTCCATTTTATAATTACGTGACTCATAGCCTGGTGATAATGGAGAAAAGAGACACATAGGACGTCGGTATATGTCACAGTTATGATTTCACAGATTTGAGACAGCTTGATAGCCCGAACAGTCCCAGGCTTTCACCTGTGACTTTCATTACAAGCATTTAGCTTTCCGAAGTCTATGACAACACTTTTTTGGCATTGACAGCTGCAAATTTTGCACCAATAAGCTGCTTCGACTTGTTCGATTATGTTATCAACTCAATTTCATATTTATTTTCACATTTTCACTTTGCGGTCTTTTTCTGTTCTTTTTCCGTTATTTAAACGTGTAGGTCATTTCATTGTTATTTACATTTGATATCATCATTTATCACATACTGCCATGATGCTCTTGTCTGTCCACTACAACTGTCAAGAATTAATGCAATTGGCGAAGCGTAGTGACAGCGGGGCAATGGAGAGCAGGGTCCTTGCCATAATGCAGTTTGTGTGGCAATTTTCGTACGTGCATTAATCAAGCCGAATAATTTGACCAAATATTCTGCTATTAGACCATGCTCCTGGCCGAATATTCGATATTCGGCCTGAGGCCGAATATACTATTCATTGCAACACTACTAAAAACATTTCAAGAAAATTAAAATGCACAGAAAGCACAAACAACACAATGTCCACATTGCAGAATACATTGACACACTGAAACAAAAACTTGCAGCCAAACATTACAAAATTTGCTCTGTATAGGAACAAAATAAAATATTCACAAACAGAAAAGCATTTGCCTCCATAACTCACATAAAATCAAATCAGTTACACATCAAGTGAGGAATTTTTCAAGGAGATTCCCTGAATTCTTTTTGGTTCTGCCTTGCACTTAATCCTTAATCTAACATATTGAACAAGACACAATATAATTACATCATCACACCTCATGTACATTGACGATATTAAACTTTATGCATCCACACAGATTCAGATTCATCTTCTCTTGCAAACTATACACATATACTCAAATGATACACAAATGGAGTTTGGTCTAGACCAGTGGTGCACAAACTGTGGGTCACAAGAAAATTTTTCAAGGTTGCCAAATTCAACGAAATTTATTTGACAATATAAAATATAAGGCTTTTCTTCAACAAGTATCAGGTACCAGTAAAATAGTGAAATGAAATTATATTTATAAAAATAGAACTATATTTTTTACGAAAACAATTGTCCTAATACTAAAGATTTTTTAAAAGTATTTTTCATTAAATAAATAAATAAAACCATTGTTTCATAAAGTTATCTGTTTTAATCAGACCTCTAATATGGCAGAAACATAAGTGCAAATCCCAGAAAGGATTTTGCTTCAACTATGCTGACGATTAAAAAAAGTCTACTGTCTATCTAGGGGTTGTGACAAAATTACAAAATGGGGGGTCAGAAATGAAAATAGTTTGCACACTACTGGTCTAGACAAATGCAAAACACTACACATCGAAGGAGTTCTGAAAAAAGAGACTTTGTACTCAGAAGTGAAGATATTATTGAATCCATAAAAGTGAGTTTTACAAATATTTAGGATTCCAACAGACAAAACTTACAGAACATACACAGATAAAACAAAGATTAACACTTGTACACCAGAACAAATTACATGCAGTATTAAGAACATACCTAAATGCAAAACACACTATTAAAGCTATTAATATGTATGTTGTCCCTGTACTCACCTATTCATTTGAAGTTATATACTGGACATGCACAGATCTTGAGCAACTCCAAAGGAAAACAAGAACAACCCTTACTAAGCATAAAAAATATCACCCAAAATAATCCACAGAAAGACTAACTCTTTCATGTAAAGAAAGTGGCAGTGACCTGACTAATATAGTCAACCTGCACTACAAACAAATTCTGACACTGCAGCAGTTTTTCCACAGAAAACAAGAAACATCAAGATTACATACAGCTTTTACTCTAGCAGACAGTAACCATGCACTTTTAAACTTACACTCTGAGCACCTGGACATAGCTCAACACACAAATAACATAGACACCATTAATTAAGCAGTCATAGGCACAAAATATACTTCATGGCAGGCATGCCCTATGACCTAGCTCAGGAGTATATTGACAAAATTTCATCAAACTATTGGTTGACTAGTAACTGTCTGTTTGGAGAGACTGAAGGGTTTATGGTTGCCATTCAAGATCAGGTCATAAACACTAAAAACTACAGAAAACATTCTGAAGAATGTATCATTCACAAATAACTCTTGCAGAAATGCCACATTCTGCCAGAAACAATACAACAGATAACTTCTGGTTGCAAGCTGTTAGCACAAACAGACTATTTATATTGGGAAAATCAAATAGCAAATATAATACATCAAGAGCTTGCATATAAACACAGATTATGAAACATCCAGATACCATACTACAAATATACTCCACAAACAGTTATAGAAAATAACACAAACAAAATATACTATGACAGAGCCATAATCACAGATAAAACAGGTCATCACAATAGAATAGACATCACTTTCATTAACAAATGCAGTGAAATTGCTTATATAATAGACATCTCTGTTCCAAACACTCATAACATAAAAAATGCTCACACTTTAAAAATCAGTAAGTACACTCTACTTGCTCAAGAAATAAGACAGATGTGGAAGATGGATAAGGTATTTAAAAGCATAAAATGCCAAAATGTTGTAAATGTCAAAAAACAAACTTTTCAGGAGAGGTAAAAACACTTTTTCTAGTGAATGAATTCATTTCAATTTTACAATAAAATGGTAAAAAACTCACTATGTTACAAATTCTCTGGAATATCAAAATGATGTAAATATAAGCTGAAATGTTTTAAGTGCCAAAATTCACGTGACTTGCAATTTGGTGCTTAAAACGATGGCTTCACATAGCAAGTAGACAATTCCTACTTCTATTACTATGTCTTCATAGACATAGCAATAGAAGTAGAGAATGGAGGGGAAATCACTACAAAAGTTTACAGAAAGCTGACTTATAACCAGCTATTAATACAATGACTTCACATAAATTCAACTTCAAAATACAGCCACTAACAGTACCAATATCACCACAATATTTTTTACAACAGAAAACATTGCATTTAGAATTCAATTCTTCAATAAAATATATTTAGATAAAAATGGCATTTACAATGTTATGGCATTGCATGCTTCATTTATTGTATCTGTTGTCTTCTCTTCTACTAGTGTTATACCACATACACTACACAAAAGTCTAGAAACATTAAACCTTAATAATAACATATATATGGCACTACAGAAAGCTGCAATATTGAACACATGTCACACTGTGAGAAGTTTTTACACATTGACACATACACCAATAACAGCTTAATTTTAATGTTACACTTGTTTGAGTAAGCAAATAATTATGCTTTGACTTTAGTCTGGCATAGCACTTGGCACCAGTATCAACTTATTTGGTCTAATAATAGACCAAATAAGTTAAATGCATTAAAATTATACAGTAAAATAATATACAGTAGAGCGTCGATTATCCGAAAGTCAATCATCCGAAAGAATTCCAGTCGGCAAATTTAAATTTTCGCCAGTGCTGTGGTGCTGCAATCTTTGGCTACTCAAATATTTTACGTTTTTGATATTAAATTAACTTCTGAAGTATAATTTTTTTATTGTTTTTATATTTTTCAATATATTTATTTTGTTCATACAAAATAAAAAAATAATTTTTAACGATACAATAGTCTTCGTTAGGCTTAACATTGATGAAAATTCAACGCAAAGCGACACACAACGGAGAAAAATGTTAAATTGATGGGATAAATTAATATATTTTTTCGTACATAATCGGTTATCCGAAACATTGATCTTCCGAACAACCCCAGTCCCCAATTGATTCGAATAATCGACGCTCTACTGTAAATGCTTTATTAAAACTTAGTTCTTTTTAAATTTCTATTCTATTATATATATATTTTTTCCAACATATCATATAAATGTTTAGATATACATGATTTACATTGACATATTCTCTCACTCTCAGGGGTAAAGATTAATATTCCCTTTCTGATAAAACAACAGCCTATGATGTTACACTAATGTAATAATTAATCATAAAAATTCAATTTTGTAACTGAATTAACTTAATCTTAATTACCATAAAATTGTTTGAATTATAAATTAATGAAGACTCAGTCCAGTCTTTTTTTCACTAGCAATATAAAAAAAAAACCCTAAAAGATCATCTTGGGTCAATTTATTAACCAAACACTCATAATCAAACTCTCTTAACAGAAACACATATTTTAGAAATGTTATATCACTGTTGATACAATAATTAACCATATATCTACTTTATCATGTTAATAAAGTCTCATTCAGACATAGTCCAGTAATTTAGTCAGTGGCATAGCGTAGTGGGGCGGCAGAAGCAGCCCGCCCCGGGCGGCACTTTTAGGAAGCGGCAAAATTTCACAATAAATAATAATCTCTTGTAAAAATTTGAACCATTTCATTTCATATTTTTGTCACATCTATGATTCGAACCGATTGAAATGAGCATGGAATTTTTCGTTACTTATTCTGTGACGAAACTGAATTTTAGTCTTTTAAATTGAGATACCTAAATAAGGGGGGCAAAATTTTCCTCCACCCGGGTGACTGACACCCACGCTATGCCACTGAATTTAGTAATGTAACAAGTGTGGGCAGTAATATTTAGTTGAGTAGTTTAGTAAAATGATTTAGTTTAGTACATCCATTTAAATCTAGTTTTTTTAGTTGAGTAGCAGTACTATTGTCACTAACCAACTAATTACATCCAGACAAAAACGTTTTTAGTCAAGTTCATTAGTTCAGTATTTCCTATATCATTATTCGGTGCCACGTGAATATGCCTACTACATCTGTCTATCTTGAAGCTTATTTCATGCTCAACTGTTTTAGTCTGGACACATTTTATGCACTAAAACATCTAATAATAAGTTGCTACTAACCATTCATCTAAATTACTGGATTACTAAATGAGCTTTAATGGCAGCATTTAAAGTGGACCAGAACATTATTCAAGTAAATACTTTTACAGCAAATTTTAAATACATACATAGAGCAAATTTTTAAAAATTATTATTACTTTGTTTCTTTTGAAAATTCGATTTGTTTTATGTTTATAATACTTTATAATAAGTAACATTTTTATTGTTAAAAATAAAAAAAGTTATTATAAAAGTATTAAGTTGAAAGTGCTTTGTATGTTCATTTAATCATTTTGTAAACATTTTAACATGTCCAAGCAGCTCAACAGCATCACTAAGCAGGCCATATTAACTAAATTTTGTTCTAAAAACTGTAATAAAAAATAAATTAAAAGACCATTCAAAGCATCACCTGATATGGAAACAGTAAAAACGTTAAATTTCGGCTTAGGAAGAAAAAAATCTATACTATAATGGAAGTAATTATGAAGAGACTATTATAAACTGTGAACAAATATGATGAGTCAAATATGAGTCTATATGATTAAGTTTCGACAAGTTCTGGAACAGACTATTCACTACAGAATGTTGGACTCATGAAGTATTTAAAGAACACAAGGTCAAAAACCTGTTGACCTGTTGTTAAAAATAGAAAAGTAGACTACAATGTATACCAAAGCATAAACAGTTTAGTTATTTTTGGTGGTGGAAATCAACTGTAAAATAAAATTAATGGTACTACTAGAACAGCACAACAATCTTCAGAAAAAAAAAGTCCAGAACTTGTTAGATTCAATACTCACTAGGCAGCTCTTCAGACAGATAACAATATCTTGCCAAATTATTCAAAGTAGCAACAACTGAATTACAGGAATTAATAGAATATGTCTTTCAAACTGCTTACTATGTTATGAAAAACAATCACCCAGTCCATGACCATTCTGATTTACTTGCCCTACAGAAAACAAATGGCCATGATGTTAAAAAATAGTTCTTTATTCTAATGTAACTGGTATGGATATTATGAATATTTGGCAAATCAGCTTGGAAAAAAATAATATGTTGATTGAAAGGATATTGAGAACAAACAGAAAAATTTCTGTTCTTTGTGATGAAAGAACAACTATTAGTGAAAGATCATCAAAACCTATATGAACAATGAGGAACTAATGTACTTCATACTGGAATTGATTGAATTAATTTAATTGCTGACATCATTTTGCAAACCCTAAAAAAAGTAGTTTCAGTCATGATTGATTGTGGAATGCAATGTGTATAGTGCCAATACAATGTTGAGTAGTAAGAATGGCATTTGTGCTAGACTGCTGATCACATTTCCAGATCTGTATGAACCACAGGTTGGAGTTAGTATTTGCAAATGCAGTGGAATCAGTTGCAAAAGTCAATCTCAGTAATGTATTTTTTTTTGGATATGTTTTATGTGTTATACAGTCTTGTGCAAGTGCAGTAGATGTAACCTTACAGAAGATAGGATGAATACTTGGTGTCCTTTCAGTTTCTTCTAGTTGTATGTATGTATTAGAAGTTACCATGCTTTATATGTTCTCTTGAGCTGCAAACAATACGAACAGAAACAGGAATGATCAGTAAAAATTTGAAGGTTTGGCTGGAAAACTCACTACAATGGGATTTATAAAGAATTGGAATTAATGTACAATACAGCATATTACAGGAATTAAAGGACCTGTCTCTGCAGCTTAAAGCAAGAATATTACACTCACAGTCATCATTTACTTAATACATATATTTTGCAAATTGAAAGCTTTAAAGTAAAATTCAAGGCATATTACACCAAGGTAAAACTGGAGCAAGAAAATAAAGACTTGTCTTTTCACAGCATAAAAATCAAGATGACATACCATGAAAAACTATGGGCAGTTCATTCAAGTAACTTTTGACCAGTTGAAATGATATTTACACAGAAACCCTATCCTGAACTGGATATATGTAATATAACAACACTTCCAAACCTAAAATCCAGAGAGAACAAAAACATTTATTGATGAACAAACATTTTCAACCTTACAAAGGCCATCTTCAGGTTCTGCTGGTAGATTTCAAATTGAACATAAGACAGAATTTAAATAATGCTTATTTTGTAAAAACTTTGAACATAGTAATAAGTTATGAAATAAAAATAAATACAAAAGAAAAACAACAGATAAAAAAATTGGAATAAAATATACCCAAAACAACTCCAAACTGTTTACAAAACATTACATGATTGCTAAATGTACACGAATACTGCCCTCCAGAAAGTGACAAAGGGGTCATGTCCCTGCTGTTGCTAGCCATTCCTCTAGAAATAGCTTTGTATATCTCAAGAATCTCCAGGTATTTTAAATGTGATGGTAATGTGTTACAATGTAGAAAATGAGCTTTATAAAAGAATATTTCTACATCTTTGTCTCATGCATAGGCAGCTAAAGCCATACCATCTGATTTCCTAGTAATTAAGTCATAGTGTTCTTAAACCTAGTCATAAGGGATCTAAAGGTAGTGCTGATGTATTCATAGTGTCAATCAACTCTATAGTCATGCAAAAGAATTGATATACACAAGGCTATTTCTAGAGGAACAGTTATCAACAGCAGGGACAAGACTCCTATATCACACACCTGGAGAGCAGCATTCGAGCACATTTAGCAACTATGTAATGTTGTGTATACAGTTTGGTCCTAGTATTTATATTATGTTCATATCTTATCATTATATATTGGCACTCTGGTTGTTTTCAAGTATATTTTATTCCGACTTTTTGTTCTTTATAAGTATTTAACTTTTTTGTATGTGTTGTTTTCTTTTGTATTTGTTTTTATTTCATAACTTATTACTGTGTTTCTGCACGTGCAAAGTTCATACACAATGAATTATTAAAATTTGGTTTTTTGTTTGATTTACATTCAACCAGCAGAGTCTGAAGATGGCCTTTGTAAAAGTTGAAAATGTTTGTTCTTCAATAAATGTTTTTGTTCTTCTCAATGGATTATAGGTTTGGAAATGCTGTTATGAAAAGATATTTACTTCTGGCTAATGTGTCTAGTGCAGTGGAAGATGTTTCTGTTTCAAAAATAGGAACATATAATTAAGATTTTGTGCAGTTTGGTGATATTAAGTTTAAAATTTACTAATCAATTCAAGTTGAATATTCAGGACATCCATCATGCTTTTGTTGATCATAAAAGTAGCAGTGGAAGAATCATTCAGGAACATATACAGAAACTACTGATATGTATAAATACTTTGATGGTTAGCTCAGCAGTGTATCAATCTAGGTTTAATTTAATGAATCTACTTTTGACAGATCTGTGCAGTCAAATCAGCATGTCCCCTTTTTTGACTTTATGTTTAGGTCTGCAAGCGGCCCACCTTTAAGGATATGAAACCCAGTGCTATACATTGAAAGCTGACTTAGAAAAAGAAGATTGGTCTTTAAAGAGTCAATGTATGAAAGGAACAGGAAGAAAAAAACTCCTAGCTCTGCTTGAAAATACCTAGTGTAAAACTATGAATACCCATTTCTGACATTACTCCATTCAGATATCAAAATTTTAAATAAAATAAAATAAAATAAAGAAAAACTTGACAAATATTTTTAAAGGAATGATAAAAAAAATTTAATTTTATTTCATATACAGACCCTCTGTTATGAACCTCATTTAGCTGATTACAGTAAAAAATACAATCCTCTTTAAACCCTGCTTAATGATGAGGTGTAGTCAAAAATGGAAGAGCTATTTTTGATTAACTTTCATAAATATCTTAATTCCTGGTCCACTCCTGAACTAATAATATATTTACTAGGTTTTCCTAAAGAATTATCACTTTGCAATTAACAATACCATATCATTGTAAAATATTATAACAACTTACCAGCTTTTAGAGGTCGTGGAACTCCACCAACAAACACAGTTTTGCGAGGATCTAGAGGCATTGATGCATCAAGAACAAAATCTGCATCACTGAGACGCCATGGACGAATTTGAACCTGTAAAAAAGTTTAATAAAATTTTGGAAAACAGTTAATTTTATAATCATTCATTTTATTATAAATTAATTTATTTGAAATATTATTTATATAAAATGTTAAGTTAACATTAGTCTAATATTATATTATATTCTTGCAATTTTATTTATTAACATATTTTCAATAAATATTTTGAATTAACAAGATCAATTTCAATTGCATCTTTTCAAGTCTAAATATAAATGTAATAAAAAACATTTTAAGTAATAAAATTTTGACATCCTATTGAATGGCCTGATAATTACAGTTTACAGCTCTTTACCATATAATACCATAAAAGGAAGCTCATCTTTTACTGGATGGATATAATTATTATTATTGTTAATTTATAACTTAAATCAGTGATTCTCAAACTTTTTCAATCCACCGCCCCCTTTGTTCCATAAAGTTATACCCAACGCCCCCTAACCCATTTTCTCTTGTATGAGAAAAGGATTGGAAATATTCTTAGGAAAACTTTTCTATGAATCTCACACTTTGTGCCCTTACTGTACATTGTTCTCATCATCTGGAAACCATTAAACGCAATGTTTCCTCTTATCAGCCCCAATTTTGCCTTTGGTCACCGTTCAATACCCTGCCTCTATCATAGATCTATTCATCGCGCCAGAAGGGGGCGTTATTGCTTACTTTGAGAAACGCTGAGCTAAAATAAAAGTCAATGTGTTAGAAATATTCAAGTTGTGACCTTCAATAAAAAATAAAAAATATATAAAATGTCAACATTTTATATATATTCCGTCGAATTTTTATATATAGAATTTGTCTGCCGTCGCCCCTCTATATTTCCTTAACGCCCCCCAATTCTCTTTGAGCCTTCTACTGCCCCCCTGAAAGCCTCCAGCGCCCACAAGGGGGCGTTATCGCCCACTTTGAGAAACGCTGACTTAAATTCTCTTTAAGTAACTGTCTTCTATAATTTTAATGAAATGAATTATTAAATACTAGCCACCAAGGGAGCAAGCCAACCCATTAGGTAAATGGGCTGGCTTGCCCCCTCAGTGGAAAAATAGTGAGGGTTGATGTCAGGAAGGACATTCAACTGTAAAACTTTATATGCCAAAACCAAATAAAATAATGGATAAGAGAGAATATATGAGTTTGGTGACATCCTACGAATGACATGCAGTCACGTTACCTGAAAACTGCAAGAAATGATCTTGGGCAACTGAATCAAGGACAGGTTTGGCTTAAGAAGTGAGTCCAATGAAAGGAAAAGAGGAGGGTGTTTAATGTTAGAATGGGAACAGTAAACATTGAGACAATGACTGGAAAGATCAGAGAGTTAGTGGACTTGAAATGAAGAATGCTTAGGATCTTATGCCTGCAAGAAACTAGGTGTAAAAGCAAGAGAGCTGGGGATAGATTTAAACTGTTCCTGGAGCAGCAGAAGATAAAGCTGATAAATTGAGTAGGTATTATAGTCAACAAGGAGTTAAGAAAAGTATGTGTGAGGTAATATAATCAGAAGTGATAGGATTATGAGTGTTAAGCTGGAGAAGAAGGAAGTTTTTTCACAATAAGATGTGTGTATAATACCCAAACAGGCAGGACTCATGAAAAAAGAAAAGGATAACATCTGGGTGGAATTAGATAAAATTGTAATGGAAATATCAAAGAGTGAGAGGTTGATCACTGGGAAGTGATTTAAATGGACATGTGGGAAGATGTAAAAGAGAAAAGAAGAGCACATGGTGGATAGAATATAGATGACAGAAATAGAGAGGGAGATAGAATAGAGGAATATGCAGTAGCATTCAATAATAGGTAACAGTCAACACTTACTTTAAAAAGAAAGAGAATCAGCTTATAACATACAAAAGTAGGGATAGGATAAGACAGATTGAGTACTTTATATTATCACAAGAAATATCTTAAGGAAATGAGGAATTGCAAAGTGATTAATAAAGAAAGTGTAGCTGCACAACACAGACTGGTATTAGTTGATTGAGTGATAACAGTTAACAAAAAGATCCAGAGAAACCTAGGAAAGAAAGAACAAATGATAAAGTAGTGGAAATTGAAAGAGGAGGACCTGAATGGAGAGTTTAAGGAAAAAGTGCTTAAAAGAATAAAGTTACTGAAAGATGTGCAGAAATGATGGGAGTTTAATAGTCATATTATAAGGCAAGTTGGAGAGGAAGTATTGGAAAAACATCAGAAAAAGGACCACCCCATGGAGAAAGATTCAGCAATGGAATAAGGAGGTCAATGAATCCATGTCATACTGACACAACTCTTTACTTGAGTCATTGCTCCATTATACATTTCCTTTAAAAGTCTTATATACTTTTCTGGTATTTCCTTTACCCTCATACATCTCCATACCTCCTGTCTAGGTACCCTATCACACACTTTCTCCAAATCTATGAATACCACATGCAGTTCTACCTCTCTGTACCTTATGTACTGCTGTAAGAATGTTGGCTATGTTTTGGGCTACTCAAATATTTTTTCCCTTTTGTTTTGTGTTCCAACTGGCAACACTGACACAAGGAGAGAGCATACTTAAGGGAGCGTTAGGTTGCAATGGGCCTTTTTTATTTTCTTCCTCATGTGGAGCTGAGTTAAGTTGTAAGTTTTTGTTCATGTAAGCAAGACTGTACCTCATAAACTTTTTCTTTGTATATATTTGTAGATATTGGTTGTATATGAATTTAAAAATAAGTACCCTTATTTTGTTTGTCTTCCATACCACATGGTGACAACACTACCTCTTCCACACAATACCATATTAAGATTTATTGTGAATTCCACACTTTCCACCAACTGTTTTTGAGCAAAGATTGCATCTGTTGTTCCAGTTCCTGGCATAAAGCCAAATTGTTCTTCACATACAGCTGTCTCTTTCCTTAACCTTCCTTCCACAATTCTCTCCAGATCATTTATTCAGTGACATCAAGTTAATTCCCCTGTAATTCCCACATCACATTCCTTCACATAATATTTTTCTTCCACTCAGCTAGTATCCTCTCTTGTGTCACAACTTTTTTATAAGATCCCATACAATATCAACATATCAATATCCTCCTTGCCCAAATATCTCCATACTTAGCTGGGATCTGATCAGCTCCTTTGCTTTCCCATTCTTCATTTTTCTAAGTGACCTTCCATCTACATATTGTTTATATCTGCTGCCACTCTTTCATTTGCCTCTGCATACTCACATAGAACTCTTGGATTTTCCTCATTCAGTAGCTTCCTAAAATAATTCTTCAATTATTTCCTTTATCTTCTCTTGGTATTGTAACACTATGGTTTTGATCTTTTATCTGTTTTATTGATGTGAAATCCTTTAATACCTTGTTAACACTGTCTGTCATCATTATTAATTTATTTGAAAAATTTCTACAAGTACTTTCGACAATTTCAGATTGTCTTCTTTAGGTATAGACTAATGGAACTTTACATTAGTCTATACCTGAAGAAGAAAATCTAAAATTGTCGAAAGTACTTGTAGAAATTTTTCAAGTAAATTAATAATGATGACAGACAGTGTTAACAAGGTATTAAAGAATTTCACATCAATAAAACAGATAAAAGATCAAAACCATAGTGTTACAATACCAAGAGAAGATAAAGGAAATAATTGAAGAATTATTTTAGGAAGCTACTGAATGAGGAAAATCCAAGAGTTCTATGTGAGTATGCAGAGGCAAATGAAAGAGTGGCAGCAGATATAAACAATATGGAGATGGAAGGTCACTTAGAAAAATGAAGAATGGGAAAGCAAAGGAGCTGATCAGATCCCAGCTAAGTATGGAGATATTTGGGCAAGGAGGATATTGATAAAGGAAAGAGACAGCTGTAGGTGAAGAACAATTTGGCTTCATGCCAGGAACTGGAACAACAGATGCAATCTTTGCTCAAAAACAGTTGATGGATAGTTACAGAGAGATACAGGAAGAACTGCACATCGTATTAATTGATTTGGAGAAAGTGTATGATAGGGTGCCTAGACAGGAGGTATGGAGATGTATGAGGGTAAAGGAAATACCAGAAAAGTATATAAGACTTGTAAAAGAAATGTATAATGGAGCAAAGACTCAAGTAAAGAGTAGTATAGGTATGGCTAAGGGATTCATTGTGAAAGTGGAACTGTAGTCCAACCAATATATCCATAAACAAATTGAACAAATTCTACTTGATTTGGTTATGGATGTATTAACAGAAGATGTGAAGAGCAAGGCACCATAGAGTATGCTGTTTGTAGATGACACTGTACTCTGTGAAACATACCAAGATAAGGTAGAGAAGAATCTGGAGGAATGGTAAAAAGTGCTGGAAGAAAGAGACATGAAGATCACCAAAGCAAAGACAGTATATATGACACTGGTGGAAGGGATGAGAGTTATACAAAACTCTTATCCCCTCCACCAGAGTAAAGGTAAAAAAGTTAATAGCAGCTTCCAAATTTAAGTATCTTGGATCATGTGTAGCAAGTATTGGAAGAATGAATGCAGAAATCTAGCAAAGAGTTCAGAAATAGATGGCTGAACTGGAGAAAGATGAATGAGGTGCTGTGTGATAAGAAAACAAGATGCAAAATTAAAGGAAGACATTAAGCACTGTACATCATTCCAGGTCTTAAATGTGAGATCTGCAATGATGTCTAGTGCTGAGTTATGGGCAATTAGAAGAGCCCAGGAAAAGAAGATGAAGACAATGGAGATGGATGTAATGTGACCATTTTTGAACATAAGCTCTATGTGATGTGACATCTTCACAATAAATGAATATTTATTGTGAAGACGGTCTTTAAAAATAACTGAAAACATTTGTAATTAAATTGTTTTTGCTGCTTATAAAGGTTTTCCGAGTGTCTGAATTGCCATTATCACAAATTCTATTTTTACAATAATAGAAACAGATAATATCTAGAAATAGTCAACAATATTTTTCAGAACTGATATTTCAAAAGACATAAGATTTAAAAATTAAATTAAAATATCAGCAAGCACTTCTATAAACTTAACTATGAAATAAGTATCTTAGATATCCCTCTCTTAGCATGGTCTTGGTTCAATTTAAAAAATTCTAATAAAAACTATGATTAAAATTTTTATGAATAAAAACAAACCAGAATACTTTAGAAAATTATAAAAATATAGTGAACCAAATTTGCTAATAGTTACAGCTTAAGTTAATAAATTAAGTTGTTGCTTCTATTGAGACTAATTAAACTAAGAGTTAAAAATGATCTACATTTTTCCCCTCTTATTACAAAATGCATTCCTTTAATTTATGAATATGTTCAGCTTTGTTATTTCTTTCATTTACTTTTAATAAACTAAAATAAAGGTTCATCAACTTCAGTTTCACAGACTCAAATTTTCACATTTTGTGAATAAATAAAACTAGGTATTAGCAGTTTGTATTCCTAAAGTATCATTTACTATTCTATGTTAATATTGATATGTCATTACTTTCAAAATAAAAATAAAATATGTTTTTAACATCTTAATCTATTTAAAAAGTAAACTTACTGGCTTATCTTTAATTGTGGGACTAGAAACACACAAATATAATTTATCATCTTCTTGTATACAAGCATCAATAAGAGCCTGTACTGATGATTCATCTTGAAATAACAAAAATGCATAGCCTGAAATATAAAAATGTTTTTTTTTTTTTTTTAAAGAAAAAATTAGAATTATTATTTATCAAAATTTTATAAATATAAATTTTCAAATAGACATAATTATTCAAATTAATCCTCTCTTTATAAAAAGAAAATGTTATCAAAATATGACATTTATGCAAAGTGTGGCAATATGCCATATCACTGTATATGTTTTGATATAAGTTTAATTTTAAGTTTTCTTTCTTTTTTGTTTCCTCTTTTGTTTTCTTGAATTTTCGACTAACATTCCTTCCTGTGGGTGAAGTAACCCTTTCTAAGAACCACAGTAACAATGGGAAGCGAGAGCCCCGAGGCTACTATAATGGATAAGGAGGGTCATTCTTGAGTCAGACTTTTGATGAAGGCAGATATGTGAAAGATATGCTCCTTTGTCCTTCTAAAGGGAGATGAAAGTGGCCTGGAAAGGAGAAAAGACCCTGTCAACTCAAGGAGAGAGAGACAAACTTGTTTAATGAGGATAATTGAAGAGATCCAATTAATTAAGGATCATTGGGAAATGATTTATAGTGGTTCCCCACCAGAAGAGCATCAATACCAACCAGAAAATCCAGGTATTCTTTATAACCTCTTCTTCTATCATACTAAACTTTATGATATTCTTCCTTACTCTTTTAGTTTATTATTTAGTATAAGTATCAGTTGTAAGATTATATGTCCGTCTTTTCTTAATTGTCGCAAGCAGGTTCCTTTACTTTGTATTTACTCAATTCCTTGCACCTATTTTTGGATATTCTGTAACACCAAAAGTTGGAATCCGTAAAAGAATCCTGTATATTACTGTTCACATGACAGTAAATATATAATTCTTGTTATTTATCCATGTACTGCCTTTTGTGGACCATTGTACACTCGCGTGATTCTCACAAAAGTAATAAAAGGTGCTAATTACAAATACCCGTTTGAGTGTAGAATTTATTATCATATTGAAAATAATTGTTTTTGATTATTATTAAGCATAATTTAATTAACCATTCTTGTGTGTTTATTCTTGTTAAAGATCTTTCAGTATCTTCTATTGTAATACCAGGGTATATATTTATAATGTCCAATGATACCAACTTCATATTATCATTAATTGTAATATTATTACATTAATTAAATTATCCACAACCGTGAGGCAGATAATAGTGAGGGCTTATCAGACTAATGATGGGCACAAATGCTCAGGGATCAAAGTGAAAACAATTTAATAAACTCAAAAAATTACTACATAAGTGTGAAAACAAAAACCCAAAATGCATTTTGGACTATTTTCCCAATAGAAAATAGTCCCTCATCAATTGGTATTAGTTAAAGGTAATGCTATAATAGAATTATACAAGGTAACGGTCAACTTAAAAACTAAGCTTAAAGTTTTACAATATAAAAATTGAAGACACCACTGTAACAGTATGAGTAGTAAGCATCATCAATAAGTATTATCTAAAGTAGATGGTATATTAAAAATTATACAAAGTAAATTTAAAACTATGCCTAAAACTATACAATATAAAGGTGAAGACACCATTATAACAGTATGAGCAGTAGGCAATATCAGTGTAGACAGGTATAATAAATCTTCATGACTGCATGGTGGAGTGACATACATGGTGCTGATACAAAACAGTTGTAAGTTAGACAATTATTAGTTAACACTAATGGACTAAAGTTATACAGACAGGTAATGTACATACCAACAGAGGTAGACAACAGAGTAAGACGACAGAGTAGCAGGTGCCAGCTTACAACAAGGTGTTGGGAGTGGTAGTGAGGGAGGTGTGTGTCAGTCCACATCTGGTGTACAAGTGGTGACAACATATGATACAATTACAAGTTCCGAACAGTTTTTAACAATACATATGGTCATAACATCACAAAGATATTTAGTTTTTAAAAGATATAATTATACCATCCTTTATCAATTTTAACACCTAAGTTATCATTAATTCTATTAACATTATCAATTTTTAAAATCTCTATGTGCTCAAAATACTTACGTTTATAAGTTTAGTTTCAAATTTTATTGCTTTTATTGTACTTTTATCAATTTCACAACCATATAGATTGCAGTGCTTGGCAACTGCAGAGTATTCAGAATTGTATTTGATGGCGTTTATGTGTTCTTTTATACGAACATTGAGACATCTTTTTGTTTCACCTAGATAGGTCATAGGGTTATTATAGCTACACTTAAACCTGTATATCACATTGCTTTTTTTAAGGATATTAACCATATTTGTTGATCAATAAAAAATATAAAGCAATGGGATCGGTGAAATTTCTAAAAATATAATTTCTAAAAATAAAAGATTATCTTTAGATAAGATAAACAAGTAAACTAAAAACTCTTTCTTAAACCAATTTCGAGTAATTTGTATTAGCAGACAAATAATTAACAAAGATACTTTACTTCAGCCAACTCTATTTCTTTTATTACTTTCAAATTTCTCAAAAAACTCTCCATTTCTCCAAACTCTCATGGAGAGTTTTTTGAGAAATTTGAAAGTAATAAAAGAAATAGAGTTGGCTGAAGTAAAGTATCTTTGTTAATTATTTGTCTGCTAATACAAATTACTCGAAATTGGTTTAAGAAAGAGTTTTTAGTTTACTTGTTTATCTTATCTAAAGATAATCTTTTATTTTTAGAAATTATATTTTTATTAACCATATTGTTTGGATGGTTTGGTTGGATGTATTTTTAGGTTTTATTACAAAGGTCAGGGACTAAATTGATGTTGGTACTGTTTAAGACCATTTTAATTTCTCAAACATATTTTTGACATATGTTAGTTTAAAGAACTTTTTAGTATCATTGTTGTTAACAGGATTAACAGTATGGGCATTGTTGTTATTATTATTACACTTAAATTGTTTTAGCCATTTATCTAGAAGTACTTTTGGGTAATTATTTAGTAAGAAGGTCTGAACAATGTCCATGATCTCAATATTCTTTTCGTAATCAGAGGTAGTTCTATTGGATATCTTTTTGATGAAATTGGCAAAAATGTTTCTTTTTATGAACAGGGGAGTATGTGAGTGGTAGTTCATGACTTTATTAACGTTACAAGATTTTTTATAATTTTCTATTTTAAGGATATTAGAATGTCTAGTAACTAAAAGGAGTGTGATGTATGTGTTTCTATTCAATTGTAATGTTCCCAGGCTTTCGTGTGATGTATGAACCCTATAGAGGAGAGAATGATAGGTACAATAAGCACTCTAGCCATTCTCCACAGATGCCTTATTTCCTAAGCGAGTTCTATATACTTGCTGATTTTTTCAGTGCATGTGTTTTATACATTGTGAGGTTTGGAATGGGTATGTCTGTAATGTATGTGATTTATTGTATCTTTGAGTATTGTTTTCTGTACTTTTTATTATTTGTGACCTGATCCTGTATGGCAATCAGAAACCCTTCAGTCTCCCCAAAGAGGCATCCCCAAGTTAACTAGCTGTTTTATGCAGTTTTGTCAACTTATTATTATTGTTGTTGTTATTTGCTTTTTTGTCTTGTTTTATTATTAATATTTTTTATAGCTACTAATTTGCTATTACTTCAAAAAATTTATCAGACCACAGTTCTTTAATTTGAAAGTTAATTAACTTGTAAGAGATTTTTTTATTAAACCAATATGTATATTTTGAGTTCATCAATACCCTTCAACAGTTGGTTTTTTTCTGTTAAAACATAAAACAAATTGTTTTTACTTTACCGTAAATTTACCATATGTTTTAATTAATTAATTTGTATGGTAAATTTAATTCTTCTAACACAAAATTGGCTTAATTTGTTACAAACTAAATTGGCCAATGGGAAAGTTGTTCAACTGATTTTTCTATTCAAATTTCCATTGTAGACTTAAGAGTAAGAACAATTTAGTCTCAATGAATAATCATAAATTGCAAAAAGGCAACAGAAAAATAAAAAAATTACTAGAATCACAATGGAACTGAAAAAAGAGATTGTTGAAAAAGATGAAGGTGGCATGCGTGTTCAAGATTTAACTGTTGCATACCGTATTCCAAGAACGACGATATTGACAATCCTGAAAAATAAAGACATTATTAAATTTGCTAATGTTGTGAAAGGGGTTAAATCAATTTTTAAACAGAAATCGAAGACATTAGATCATGTTGAGAAATTTCCTTTGCTTTGGATAACTGAAAAACAGTGTGCTGGCGACAGCGTATTGGAAGCAATTATTTGCAAGAAAGCTAAAAAGATACATGCTGATCTCATGAAAAATCAAGCAGGAACTAGCCATGAAAGTGAGGTGTTTAAAGCCAGCCATTTTTTTACATGAGAATGGATTAATCATTTTTACATTACTTCTTATGGGAAAGGTTGGCTTGGTATAAGTCCAAACACCAAGAATGGATTAAGGTCATATACCGAGGTTCCACTGTATTGTAATTTAAAAGGATATGAAGTAGATTTCAACACAATAAAAATAAAGAAAAAAGAGAAAAATAATTATAAAAGACAATTATATAAACACATCTATATAGTTAAACAAAATGACAGAATAAACAACACAGGAAGAGGAATAGATCAATCATGGAATAGCATAATCCATAGAGTGAGTGAGGGAAAGTATAAAAAGGAGAAATCAAGTGAAGTTAAAGCGATGTTCAAGGGAAAATGAAAACTCTATGATATAAGTTTATTAGAACATCTTTAAATCAGTCTTCATTAATTTAATTATTTATATTGTTTTAAAGCAGGAATATGTTTGAATCAATACTATTGAAATTTGCAATAAATATTGTAGGTTTTGAGGATGTACTTAAAAACACAGAAATTGTAAGTTTTAAATTGATTTATTGTTGGAAATTTTATGTTTTTTAAATAATTTTTGTAACAAATTCTTAAATTGAAATTTTTAGAGAATGTCTATGGTAAACCTTCTAATGAGGGACCAACAGATCCGAAACACAAAGATATCGTGTATGTGTTCAGCTGATAAATAAAGACTATTTTTCTGACTTTGTTTACTTAATTTATCCAGTTATCCAGTATAATAAGTTCTAATAATAGACAAGTCCTAGTTGATGTTTTAAGTTTAAATTAACATGCAAATGAAGTATGGCCTAAACAAATGTAAAACACTTTACATAGAAAAAGGAGTCCCAAAGAAAGATTTTGCCTTTAGAAATGGAGATGTTATTGAATCCATGGAAGAGGGCAAGTTTTACAAGTATTTAGGATTCCAACAGACCAAAATAACAGAACATACACAAATAAAGCAAACATTAATTAAAAAATACCAAAGTAAGCTAAACATTATTCTCAGAACACAGTTAAAGAAATAAACACATATGTCGTCCCAGTACTCACATATGCAAGCTCTTAATGTATTATATTTGCTATTTGATTTTAACTAGAATTAATACTTTATGTAGCTGTGATTTTTCTTGTTTTTTGTAGGAAAACTCTCGCAGTGCCTTGTATTTGTTTTTAGTGAAGGTTTACTGAGTCAATCAGGCCATGTTTGCCATCAACAAACATACCAGTAAGCCTATTACCAATGTGCGTCTCAGAAAAAACAAACCGTTACAAACATTTTCAAACTCAGAAGTTCTTCTTCAGGTAACTAATGACTGTTATACAAAGATACACACTGGTAACAGGCTCACCGGTACATTTGTTGTTTTACTTTACCCCTGTGTAGTATCACTCTTGTTTCATGTTTGCCATCTTTATGTGGAAGGGTTGATCTTTCTATGGCAGATTTAGGATGATGTTGTTTATGCTTAGTAAGTGTTGTTCTTGTTTTCCTTTGGAGTTGTTCAAGATCTGTGTGAGTACAATGTATAACTCCAAAAACACAGATTATTAAACATCCAGATACCATACTACAAATATACTGCACAGGCAGTTTTAGAAAATAACACACACAAAATATACTATAACAGAGCCATAATCACAGATAAACAATTCATCACAATAGACCTGACATCATTTTCATTGACAAATGCAGTAATATTGCTTATTTAACAGACATCTCTGTCCTAAACACTTATAACATAAAAATGCACATACTGAAAAAGTAAACACTCCACTCACTCAAGAAATAAGACAGCTGTGAAAGATGGGTAAAGTATTGGGTTGTTCAGAAAGTAAGTTCATTTTTTTTACCACTAGACGGATTAGTGGTATTTTTCCTGCCATTTTCATTCTAAACCGTATTATCATTATATATTTTGACAGCTAGCATTTTATGGCTTATTTGTAAAAAAATTTGTTTGATTTCGTGCAATTGTTTATTTTTTGTGTCCCATCAAATATGGAAGATCAAAAGCAGCATCTTTGGCATATTTTGCTTTTTTATTACCAAAAAAATAAAAATGCCGTTCAAGCAAGAAAAAAATCGTGTGACATGTATGGTGGAGATGTGTTGACAGAATGACAGTGCCAAAACTGGTTTACAAAATTTCGTTCTTGCAATTTCAGTATTGAAGATGCACCACGTTATGGATGGCCAATTGAAGCCAATGAAAACAAAATAAAAGTACCGATTGAAGCAAACTGCGGAATAACAACACGTGAAATCA